>NC_133353.1:36369701-36547201 GCF_030506205.2 Paramisgurnus dabryanus | reverse complement strand
CTTTTCTGAAATAAAACCTGAAATAAATAACCTCAATGACGTATGCGGTTGACCAATGGAACCCCCAGAGGACACACCCAAAATTCTGGCCAGGACGCGTCCGGAATAAAATGTCACGTATGGTCACCTTACCAAATCTCATCATTACATTATGAGACTTTAGTCTGGTTTCACAGACATCACTTACTTCTGTAAGTGTGTCAATCGAAGCAAAGTATTTTGACCACCAGTCCAGCATGCTCTCGTCCAGCTCCTCCTCCTCCGGCTCCTCACCTTTCTTACGTTTCTTTTTGCCTTTTTCACCTTTTTCATCATCCTGTCACAGCGTTAAATACAGAAAGACTCACATTAAGAATATACATCACACATAACAATACTGAATTTACTTGACTTACCATATCAACCTTCACCACAGCGTCAGACGCCTGCAACACAGTAAATAAAGTTACAGCATAGAGATATGTCATTACTTATTTACTCTTTTTTTAAAAAAAAGGTTGTTTATATCGAATATCATATACATTGCCAATTGAAAGATTTAACACACTTTCTTTAATCTTAACACCTTTTATTTAAAAAAAAAATAGATGAGGTATTATAGAACTATGACCTAACATATATGTGGGTAAAGAAGTTTCCTTAAACTCTTTACAGGTCTTTCAAACGTACAAATGTTTAACTGGTTGTGTAAAATTGCAGAAAAGACTGAAATGTATGAAATGTTGTGTTGTGTTACATACTGAGTCCAGTTTGACCACGGTTTCCATTTTTTTAAAGGATGGTTCTGGTTCTGTGTGAATAACAACCTCTTCTGTGGAGGAAACAACTGTGTTAGTACTGCTTGCAATAGGGAAAAATAAGCAATTTATTTATTTTAGGGCTGTCATAAGACTAATGGCAATTAATCGCATACAAAATAAAAGTTTGTGTTTACATAATATATTTGTATGTGTATTGGGTGTAATACACACATACATGTTATTTATGTATATATATTTTAAATGTATATATAATATAAAATATATAAAAATCTTTTTTTCTATATACACACCCATAGCAGACCAGTTATTGACGCTCTTCTCTGCTGGTCTATAAATGAACTTGCGCAGAGTTGTGACGGCGTGCGAGCCGACCAGTGTGTATCGTCCGAAAGCCCTGCAGTCCACCACTCGAATGTTCAGAGGTGGATGTAGAAGCTCATTTTCAGGCAGATCCTGACCAACAATCATGAAGGTTATCAAGTGCTCTGGAGTCAATTTAAAATCATCATTTAAAAACACAATGAAAACTCACCACTTCGAACCATTTCACCAGTGTGCTGAAATTGGGATTTTTCTTGTAGTTCTGAATTAGAGACGATTGGACGCCTTTCCCCGCACACTCAATGTCCACACGGGGACGATCCACTTGTGCAAGATTAACACGCTTCAGATCCCTCAGACCCCAAAACAAAACCTGCGGCATATTCACAAAACTCAACTTACTAATAGTTAATAGTAACATTAAGATATTACTAGACCATTCTAACATTTTACACTTTTTAATGAGACACTTTTTATGGAAGCCCATTTACAGCACATAAAAAAACAATGCTCCTGTAAATCATAATTATGATATCAAAGTCAAAATAATAACTTTAATAGTCAAAATTATGAGATACAAAGTTGTAATTAAGACTATTAAAGTTAGAATTTTTATCTCATAATTATGACTTTTTGAATCATAATTTCAACTTTTTAATCTCATAATTATGACTTTTTACTTATAATTTCAATTTTTAAGGTCACAATTTTTACTTTAAATCTCATAATTTCTATTTTTTATCTTAGAATTATGACTTTTAAAGTCATAATTTCAACTTTTATCTCATAATTATGATTTATCAATGCATGATATTTTTTCATATGTGGCGGAAATGGGCTTCCATACTTTTTACACACTTGAGCCTCATTTTAAAATGTATGAATGCCACTAAAAATTAAAACTGCAAACAGGAATCTGCAAACAAATGATATGGGATCTTTTCTTATACTAACTTACAGTATAACTAATGCATTATGTTTATCTAAATACAGGGGTGTGCATTATTTTTTCAGTAAATGCACACCTATAAAGTAGTTCCAGGTCTGTCAACTGCATTACAGTTACTATGTGAAGTTTAATTGAAATCATGGATTTGTCAATTTCAACAAATAAAGCATGAATATATGTGTGGTAGCGAAAAATATATCTTGAAATGAAAGAATAAAGTAATTAAAAACAGAAGATAAATTGCCTGCTTTTGCTTCATTCCTGATAATATAAAACTTGTGTCATGGCAGCATTACCACCTCAAGTGTGCCCGTCATCAATTATCCCTAACAGATACAGCTGTACGAATAAAACCTATTTACCTCAATTCTGTATTTACTTAAGACAGGTCTAATGCCAATAGGAACAGGCAGGATTGGACCACGGTCAATATCTGCAGGTCCATCTATGGGAGGCAGATCAGCCTTTCCACCTGGCCCAATCTGAAAGAGTTTGTACGACAGATATATGAGTAAACACACACACACACACACACACACACATTTAAAGAGATTGGCGTCTAACACACACCTGCAGCAGTTCAAAGGCTGCGAGCATTTCTCCAGCGGTGCAGTTACCGCGGTATATCTGGTAATACTCTAGCTGAGGTGGGAATCGTGGAGGTCCGTAATGCTCGTCTGACATCTTGGTTATGGGTTTAGCGAATGTGCGACCCATGAAATCAGCTTTACCCTTGAGTGGAAGAATCAGAAATATATAACAACATGTTGATGATAAACCTGACACGCAAAATACGTTTGAGGATCTCAGCACTCACTACAGTGTCCTGGTCATAGACTTCAATGACAATGACCGGTGGATCATCTCTCAGTTCACCTGCCTCACCGTACAGCTCCACATTATCAAACACCAACAGCTGATCCCATGTGGGACACAGGGTCTCATTCAGGATCTGAGAGAAAACAGTCAACATATTTTATCCATTATCATCCTTGTCTTCATTTCCTAAATGTTATCTAGATGATGTGAGATGTTCACCTCTGTTACTTGGCTGTGAGAGGAAAAGAAAACCCGGGCGAAAGGGTCCGACAGTCCGGTACTGTCCGCCGCAAACAGACTGCGAGCCTGATACATGTGAACCCTCAGCTGGAAGATCTGTTTCACTGTTTAAAGACATTCAGACGGTTTACTGACCCATACTGACAGCGACATTACTGTATGATTTCTCTGTTTCTGTATCTTACTGGTGTACACCAGGCTAATGGGGGGAGACGACTCCATCCCTGATCCTTTGTGTTCCTCAAACCCGTTGGGTAATCCACTCAGATAATCCTTACGCTGTCTGGTCAAACCCAACCACAGATACAGCTCAGTTTTGGCCTGAACCGTCCAACCCGCAGGTCCAAAGCTTTTCTTACCGGGGAGCTAGAAAGAGGAAAAATTAAGAGTAATGTTTAGAAAGTATATGAGTGATAAGAAAACAGAGAATAAAGCCGTTGTGAATCCACCTTGAAGAAGATGGTCTGAAGTTTCCCGCAGTCCTTTCCTCTTTCTTCATCAACAGGAGAGTAAAGGATGTCTTTGGAGGGAACACGAGCATACGCAATGCGCTTGTTGTTGCTTATCATCCATATGTAAATGTCTGGAATGCTGTGTTGAGGCTAACGTAAAAACAAAACCAGAACGTACATAAATATACACAAACATAAATATACACAAAATCATTATTTAAATATCATTTTTCCACTTTACAGAATAATAAAACAAGCAAAAAAAATCTGCCAATGGGGTAAGCAAAAAATCTTGAACATTTTTCTTAAACACTAAATTCAAGAAAAATGTTCAAGATTTTTTTTGCCTGTGTTCTGCACGAAATCACTTAAATTTGATCTTTTTGGTCTAAAAACTAGACTTATTTTCTTGGGTCATTTTGCTCATCAAGAAAAATTACAAATTAATTTAAGAGCTTTTAGATATTGTTACTAAAAAACAAGACAAAAATACTAAGATAATTTTTCACAAAAGTCTCTGGACGTTAAAATATTAAATAAAAATTGTTATAGCAGTACAATTATTGTAATAAATAAAAATAATGCAAAAAAAGTATATATTTAATACATAAAATTATCACAAAATTTATGTTTATGTTACACTTTTAGTGATTTTACCAACAATGGCCACTAGGTGTCAACGGTTGGCTGCATACTTTTGTCACAAACTAATACATTTCTGTCACTGAATTATTCTTATAATATTATAAATATTTTAAAATACAATTTTAGTTTTCTAATAACCGAAATTAATCTGTTTGGCACAGCTATTCTGTCTACAAAATAAACATGTAAAATACACCTTCAGCTTAAAAGATTTTTAAGATCATAGTTAACATTTTAGTCAAGTGCTTCAGGCCTTTGACCGGTAATGTAATTGGTTACCGGTGTGTTACCTCATCAGACAGGAACCTGAGCTTCTGAAGGAAGTTCTGTGCCAGCTTTATTTTGTCTCTGACGTTGCTTTTCTTCACCTGGGATCTCATGGTCTTTGCTTGCTGGCCCATGTTCTCCTGTGAACATTAAAAACATAAACAATATTGATGCTACAGCATCATCACAGTGTGTTTGTGTGTCTGTGTGTGTGTGTGTGTGTGTGTGTGTGTGTGTGTGTGCGTGCGTGCGTGCGTGCGTGCGTGCGTGCGTGTGTGTGTGTGCGTGTTTTACCAGCTCGTGCATGCAGGACTTCAATCTCTCCCGGTCCAGTTTAGTCTTTCCTGTCTGGTTCTGGTCATTGTTCGACAAAGTTACGAAGGTACTAAAAGAAGATTTAGCAAATTGTCCAGAAATTGTCATTTTTTATGTTCAAATGTTCCCGCTAATCTATGACTGCATGCACAACACTGTGTTTTGAGAATGATGTGCAGATAAAGATTGTGTTCAAACCTGCAGCTGATGCTGAGTTCCTCCAGTACTCCTCTGAGTCTACGCTCAGGATACGCTTTCTCTGTTTTAATGATCTCCAGAACATCATTTAATCCATCTTCCTATTAAATAATATACAGCTTTAGTTTCACATGCATTATTATATGTCAGCTCAGAAAGGTTTAAAAGAGAGAAAAGTTGACAAATTCACAAGCAACATAATTGCAATTTTGTCTAAATGAAGAACTGGACAGTTGGTTTAGTTACTGTTAAACATATCTTTCCCATATATTCATTTCCCATATGTCTTGGGTAACGAGGTAGAATGCTTAGCTTTATGAACCTTGAGATTAAAAACGTAACTAAATAAAAAATTGAATTAAATGAAATAAAGTAACTAAAAGTTACTTATTTAACATCCTGAAATAAATGTAGTTTAATAAATATAAACCCAATGTGAAAATGATGAGGCATAAATTGCTAAATACAGTAGAGAAAGTAAAGACCCATGATGATGTAATGGGAGGCATTTGAGGTTTAAAACAAGCTAATTCTCTTCTGCTATCAAACATATCTCATGTTTCTGTAATTCTTTAAAACATCGGACACCACTGACTTTATTACCAGTTTATCTGCAATGTTGTCCATGATGTTTGAATTATAAAGTCGTCGTCTTTGGTCCTGCCACCAGCTCTTGATGTAGATACAGGGTTTCCTCTCAAAATAAGGCAGGTGGAAATAATTCCTGAAACAGAAAGAATAAATACTTAATACAAATATACACAGATCCGAACTGAATACAGTGGTTTTTGGATCAGTAAGGGTGAGACCTGTCGGTGATGACGGGCTTCATTGGAGGGGTGGTGGAAACTGACATCATCTCTCCATCAGTATCCACCTCTTCATCACTGGAGCCATGAATCAGCTCAGACTCTTCATCATCTCCATCTCCTTTCTTCTTCCTTGTCTTTGGCCTAGTTGGAGTATCAAGCTCACTGCCGTAGTTTCCTTGTGGTGAGAGTTTGGTCGTGTTGATATCAGAATACAAAAGTCATGATTTTGTTTTAAACCAAAAACTTTATTTTTTGGAATGGATTTATTTCACTAAGTTCAGTAATGACTTATTTTGAAGGTTAAAGCCTGGAATATGGTCTGTTTTTTATGCATATGCGAGTTTGCATGCATAATTGAACGCAGACGTTTGACACATGCATGTTGTGACAAATTGCAATACCTCACCTGGTATACATACTGCTTTCTGCTGTCTGAACATGCGCGACTTACGTGTACAAAGTAAGTGTTGTTATAAAAATCCATCAGTGTGCATACAGTGTGCACGTAAAATTTTGAAGACGAAATTTGCATCAAGCATGCATACAGGTAAAAACGGGACCATACTTCAGGCTTATGCTGAATCAGGACTTCATAAGGGTGGGGCAAAATATAAAACTCTTAAAATATAAAACTTGCTCTCTTGTTTCTTATATCTGTCTGTCTTTCATTTTGTTATCTTATATTTTGTCATATTTTAATATAGTTTTGTTCCCATCCTAACTCTTTCCACCTTATGCGGTCCATTTCACTTGGATTTATTTGAATCATCTAATTGCACTTGGATCCAATCTCATTGTTATTATCATTAGCACACGTCTTTGTATTCGAATGTTAAATGAAATGAATCAACTGAACTGCAATTTAAAGAACTTGAATTGATTTTGTTGTGAAGTTTAACATAGACTCTCTTATTATATATTATAGAGATAACCACTGTATTATTGGGAAAGGTTTAATTGTGGGAACCTGGGAATTGTGTTGTTACTGTTTAAGGCAGAAGGCATTCTTGTTGAATTCAAATTCCCATGTACAATGACATGGCTGAAACTTTAGCTAAGTTTTACCTATGGTAACCTCAAAGTTGATGGGTTTGTCTCCGATCTTCCTGTCGATCATGGTTGCCTCGAGGAAACTTCCGAAGAGAAAGAATTCCTCAATCTTTCCTGTGGCATTCTAAATAAACAGAAAACAAAGTGCTGATAAACAATTGACAACAATTCTGCTGGAGAATTTTTCTAAAAACTGATGAATTTTTAACAACTTTGGCTGCCTGTGGATGATTGTCTCACACACAAAGAAAGGATAAATACAGGGAATGAATTATTCACAGTAATTGTCCTGTCAATGGATCACGACGTACATCTGAGATGTTGGGTATCCCCTCCACCTGCACCTCCGTGGAGCTCATTACATCAGGAGAGGAGGTGTCCAGTATCTCCACAGCCAGACTGATGAGGAGCCGTGCCCGGAATGAAACCCCCTCCCCTAAACCTTCATTCAGGTCCTGATACTCATCCATCAGGGTGTAACTGCGTGTAGAGCCGTACATGTTGACCCAGGCTGGTCCGAGGGTTGGAAGAAAACCTATGGGAGAAATATTCATCAGCACTGCTATAGAAATTTTCCAGACTTTTCCAAGATTTGTGAAGACCACTTTCCCAATTCATAATTCTCTGATGTTTTACTGGTTTTCTTGGTATGAACCCTGTGTTTGTTTTGTGTACTGAAGGCCATGTAAGGCCCGTGTAACTTCTCATCTTCAGGATCTTCCAGTAAAAGCACTGTTACCTTTGTCTCCATCATTAGCAATCTTCCGCAGGTCAATGAAGTGTGTTCCTATGGCCACATCATTGACTTTATCTGAGTCACGTATCTGAACTTTCATTCTGCGACAGAGAGGAGGAAACTGCTCGGTGAAAACGATCTGCTCGTTCCAGATGGGCTCATAACTGCTCTTCTGAATGGATGTTTTTCCCTGCAGTATGCACAAATGAAAACTTCAGTGCGACGGAAACAGATGCTGGTGGATTTTGTCAGTTTAAAGACAGATCTCTGCCCACCTTCTGTCCTGCAAACAGAACCTGCACATATGGATCCACCAGGTCCTTGTTTTCTCCAATGAATGCTTTCTTGACGTTAGCCATGATGCTGGTGTTCATTTTGGGTAATCCTTCAGCTCGGTAGATCTTCAAGTAGAATCTTGCCCACTGACGCTCAGCTGGAACGTCTTCTGGAATCAAAAGATTTCTAGAACAAGACAATGACAAAAATTAGAGATAGGCATTTTTCGGTGTAAAGCAATGCCTCTAGATGAGATTATGATGAAGTGCAACTTTTTGGGCGACTTAGTATTGTCCTGTTACAAATATAAATGTTATATATAAAACTAGATCTGGAGATTGTCATGACGCTGTTGTGGGTGTTGCTATGTGGTTGCTAAGGCAGTCTGGGTGTTTCCTGGTGTGGTGTTTATTCAGTTGCTAGGGTGTTGCTATGCGGTTGCTTGGGTGGTCTGGGTGTTTTCTGATGTGTTGTTTATGCAGTTGCTAGGGTGTTCTGTGTGGTTGCTAAGGCAGTCTGGGTGTTTTCTGGTGTGTTGTTTATTCAGTTGCTATGTTGCTGCTATGCGGTTGCTAAGGCATTTTGGGTGTTTTCTGATGTGTTGTTTATTCAGTTGCTAGGTTGTTGCTATGCGGGTGCTTGGGTGGTCTGGGTGTTTTCTGATGTGTTGTTTATGCAGTTGCTATGGTGTTTTATGTGGTTGCTAAGGTAGTCTGGGTATTTTCTGATGTGTTGTTTATTCAGTTGCTAGCGTGTTGCTATATGGTTGCTTACTGGCCCAGATAAAAAGGGTCCACAGTGGGAAGTTTAATACTTAGGTTAAAAGTTTTTTTTACAAGTTTTTTATTACAGCAGTACAAAGCATTTGATTTTACCCCTCAATGTCATCCTCATCCGTCTCATTTGCTTTGTGTGGAGTTTTGATTGTGTCGCCCTTCGCAACAACTGCAACATCACACTTGACATAGCCTTTGCATCCTGCTGTGATGTCATCAGGGTCACATAATGTGGCCCATTTGTGGAAGAACTGATGTTCTGCAGAGGAATCAAATACAGAGGATTCCTAAAGATCTCCGGTCTTCTGTGATTGTTTTTAATAGTAAGTAAGACAAGACTTTACCAGGTTGGGAATATATTGTGCCCACATCAAGCTTGAAGCTTCCAACAAGCGTTCCACTTCGCAAAAGATTTTTCGAGTGGATGACCTGCAGGAGCACAACATTGCGTTTAATGGTTTAATGATCAACAAAGCTGAGCGCTATCTGTCTAACTAAAGCTCTTCTCATGACACTTACAGATATTTTCAGGATCTTGTCAAACATGACATCAGGAGGAACGTGGAAATCAAAAACAAAATACTGCAAGAAAAAACATGTTGGCCATGATTTAAGAGTGAATATCATCAAAACATCATGAAAATCTCACATGAAGAAGAAACATCCAGTACCTCATTGTAGTAAGGGCAGTTAGTGGACTCCTTCATTGAAGTGTACTTCTTATCATCTCCAATTTCTACACACACCACTGGATCCATGTTCAAACCCACCAGCTGTCTGGCCTCTATGACAGTAACACTAACCTGAAAGATAAAGCAGAATATTAATGCACAGGTTATTGTATGTGGTAGTATTAGGTATTTATGATGTTGTGTGGTATTTCTGGCGCATACTTGGAAATCCATTGGTCTTCCAGCACTCGGTTCAATCTTGATATCAGGCTTTGATCTGAAGAATTGATGAGAATTTTGGGGGGAAAGAATAAAAAAATGTTAATGTATCTTGTATATATGGGTGTCTTTTTGATTTTGAACATGTGAATGATATGTACAGTAAGACTGAACACATTTAAACATGTTAAGTCATGGTCATCAGAATACAGGGAGTTTACGATAAGATGACTTTAATACAACGGTTTTAACAAATATCCACTTGTTAATTATCAGTACTTTACTATACAAGTTGACTATATGTTTAATATGTTTTGATGAATGAATAGACAGTTAGTGTAAAAGTGTGAGAATACTGTGGTAACATAATGGTAAAATAATGACGAAATCCTACTGTAGCTTGTTTTCCATAATACAAGATAAATAAAGATAGCGTGAAAATGGCTATAAGTACACAGTAAATGAAAACCTCCTGTATTTCAGCCACAAATGAACTGAAATGACCTTTGATCAATCACCTTTTATTAGAGACATTGGTTGTGACGGCTGTTACTGATGCTAGTGAGATTGTGTCAGGGTCTGGCATTCTCATGTCTTCTGTCTCCAGTATTGCTGGTTCATCTGAAAGTTAAAAACAAACAGTAAATATTCATATCATTATGAACAGCACTATGATAAGTCGTTAAAAAACACATTTATTGTGTTACAACAACGTCCATTTACTTTTACAGTAGATATAAAACATTTCATTTGTAAATATAGCATTGATATTTATATGCATTTACAGAAATTATTCTTGGTTTCACCTTGAGCTTTACCATCGTCCTTTGAAGCGCGATGCTTATTGCGTTTCATTGTTGCGAATGATTAGATTTATTCTCTGGGTATAAACATGAGAATAGAAACATTGGGTCAGTTTGGGTTAGGATTAAACTATTAAGAAAATAGGAAAGACACACAAAAATGTCATCATGTACTAAAAAATGTAACTGTGGTAATGAGTGATACATTTAATAAGGTGCTGTAAGGGATACGTTGTATTCAAAGCAATATAAAAACATACATGCACATTAAAGTATATCAGTGGTGTCCTAAATAAAACTCTTAAAATGTTGTTGTTTTATCCATTTGAATCAAAGTGTACTATAGACCAGGGGTCTCCAACCTTTTTGTGAACAAGGGCTACCACAATGGAGAAAATAATACTTTTTAATATACAGTCTACTCAAAACTTTTTTATTTTTTACCTGTTTGATTTTATTTAACTCTTTCCCCCCAATGACAAGTTATCTCGTCAATAAAGAGAAAACATTTTCCCGCCAATGACTTTCCTGATGAGTTTTTACAGTAATCTGTATTTCCGCTGTTATTCACTAGAGGGCCTTCTTACCCAATTTATAAAAAAACTGAGGCAAAAACTAGTTTTTCAACATTTAAAACTCCGGGTGTGTTTTGATAATCGTTCTCACTATGATCTCCAACAAAAATCCTTTAGAAAAATGCAATTATTTCAGCTTTTTGCTCAAAATTTGGTATTTTTTATGAAACCTACCCATATTTAAGAGGTGATAGAAAGAGAACAAATGAAGATAGAATAAAGCTTTTTTTGTTTTGTTTGTTTGTTTGAAAGCAGAGGGTCTGTTCTTTCATTTGATATATTTCTATGTTTATATATTTATAGAAGAAAATTATTCTGGATTTTGTGAAACTACTGTGAAAATCACAAAAAAATGCAGGGGGCAACTTTTTTTTAAAAATATGAGTAATGTTTTATCATTGTTTAAAATGCACAAACATACATTAAAGAAAATGAGCTATATTATAAAAATACATAATTAATAAATATTAAAATTGAGGCTATTAATAGAATGCGTTTTGGCGGGCAACTCACAGAATCCATGTGGGCAGCCTGGTGCCCGTGGGCACCATGTTGGAGACCACTGCTATAGACTAAGTCTAGTAGTAAGTCTGATATCCAAAGGTATCCTTAAATTATTCGGTCAAGCTGATGACCCCTCCCCATTAATAATTGGCAGGTATTTAAAAGCTTTGAAGAATTGAATGAACATTGTATGATTTATATCATTTGTTTATTAATCTTAACTCCTACTGATTATTTCATTAAAATAACACACACAATGTTTTATTATATTTCATAAAACATTATAATTAAGAAAAATTAACTTTAAATTATTCCTAACTATACGCAGTAAAGAAAAGAGATTAAAAATATGCCCCAAATATATGCAATCAAGAACAAATCTAATTCCTACTAAACTAATATCTTCCAAAATAACATTTATTAACTATAGCGTATTTCATAACGTAAAGTATATGACGAATAATATGACAATATAAGTCTCTCAAAAGTTCTTTAACTATTGACTGAACCCATTTTCCAGATCTTCTGTTTTTACTTACGGATATATAGCTGAATTCTGAATAATGAGCACCTGAGTAATATTGCAAAGTAGGATCACATTATTTGGTTTGCTATAAGAAAAAAGTCAACTGAAAGTCTTCCAGGTAAAGTCTGATCCAGAGAGTTCTTACTCACCGAGCGATGCACCTGGTATCTATTTTCTCCAACACATCCAACAGTTTGCAGAAAGCACAAACTGACTCCAACGCTTCAATAAATGTCCTGAAATGAATTAATCTACATACTCGATATTGACATTTGGATAAGAGAATCAGAGAGGTCACAAAAGTAACGCAAAAAGAGTTTGGTTTGATCTAAGGCTGAAGTTGGTCTGAAGAGATGTGATATGGTAATGAATAGTGTATGAGTGCTGAACCTGAGACTGTGGTAACTAGAACTAGATCCTGATGTGAGATCACAGAGGATTGTCAATGCCTATCACTCTAGATTACCAAAACACAACTATAATCAACAAGTATACAAGCAACATGGAGAACTAAGAGTTGGAAAAAAACTGCTAACCTGTTATAACTTTTCAAGGATTTGAATTTCCTCTAGAAATTTCAATGTAAATCATGTTGACCAATCATTTCAAATATTAAAAATGCTCTATTACACCATATTTGCCTTAATATATAATACATTCAATACAAATCATTACATTAAAGATCTTATCCTGCAAATAGTGTTGCTATGCAGTTACTAGGATGGTCTACCGGTTTACTCATCCAAGTCAAACAAGCTCCAGCCCATAGGGTCAGTGATATTTTGGTTTTAGATAAATAGCTCAGTCCCCTCATTTAATTTTAATATATTTTATAATATACTTCTTCACTAGATGAAAATCATAATTTTAATCTCTTAGAAAGTAACAGCACATCTATCCTCACCAAACTGCATGGTTTGAAGATCATCATGATTGTCTTAGAAGTAGCACTTATAACATATTCACATCCCATATTCCATCTTAAGTGTTATATCTGGTGTTCACATACAGACGCAGAGCACTCCAGTTTTGACTTTAATTATCATTTCTAGATGTAATGTGACCCTTTCAGTCCAGTATCTGTTGAATTTCAATAAAAGCAAACCTGGGTTACATTTCAACCATGCTGGGTAAGTATTGGACAGAACACATGCTGGGTTAAAATTGACCCAACTGCTGGTTTATTATAACCCATAATTGCATAACAACACCCCAACATTGGGTCATTTTTAACCCAGCTTGGGTTGAAATTAACCCAGATCATTTTAGAGTGTGACAAGACCGATGAAAAATGTGACTAAAAATGGTTTTACAAAAATTTTTGTTTAGAAATGATTTTGAACTTGTTTTCTCAGTATTGAAGATTATTTTGAATTTGAGTATTGTTATTTTGACCATGTTTTTCCCATTTCAATTTTCAGTCAATAAATGCAAATAAAAACATCAATTTTATTAGGAGTTTGGCAGAAACGTTGTCGGTAGTTGATAAAATGAAACAAAAAATTTCACTTTACTTAAACAAATACCTATAAATAGTAAAATGGTCTTAAAAAATTTTCCACGGCTGTATCTTTTTGTATCATATGATACTCTGTTAGCACACATTACATGTACGAGTAAATGTGGTGTGCGTTGATAGATTTTGCTCAGAACTCAAACTGGAGCTGTCTTTAATAATTGATAGCATCTTGTTTCACCAGTAACTCGCAGACTACCTGACGACACGTAGCTCTGGTAACCCAGCAGTGTCCTGTGTCGATCTACAATGCAAATGTGTTGAAATGTGACACTTATCGGTTTGTTCACAAAATGCATATAAAAATATTGAATTTAATGCAATTATTTAAAATATATATACAGAAGAGTTACATTAAATAAATCTAAAGTGTCATTTTTCTAAAGTCTGAATAAATTAGGTAAATCTCTACTGCATAAAAACACATTTAATTTCACATTTGATATTTTTGCTAATATGCTGGAAATGATCAAATGTGTATGAAACACAACACCTGTATTCTGCCTCTATGCTTTACAGACAGTATATTACAGCCCCTTTGAAAACTAAAACTAAACTAATCATCTCATTAATAACACATGCTATTTGTAAAGTATACGTTTAAGTCTAAAGTTGCCTGGAACCAGCGAAACACCCTAAATTATTTAATGGTGCCAATCCGTGTCGCATATGTCATCCACATTGAGTTAATATTATTGGCACCTGATGAATAATATAGTCATGGCATTTTGGTCTGATATAAGTCTTGATGATGTGGCTGTTAGGCTTAATTTTTAAACTAAGTCTACAGATTGACACCTTCAGCGATGTCATCTAGGCCGAACCCGAGCCAACTTAATAGCGGGTTGCAATCTTATACGTCTTCATTCGAAAGGCCTTTCTTGGCTTATTATCTTAATCTCTTTGTGCTTTAATGCCTCTATGGGCGTACCATCTGACTGTGGTGTTATATATCAGACTCATTTATATCTGGACTGACTTCACACCCAACTGATCAGCTGCTCTTTTGGCAATGCCGGACTAATTTTTTTACATCAAGACTAAAACAAATTTGTGATAGCCAGTCACACACACTAAACGCTATCAAAAGAAACAAAGCAAAGATACCTACACAAACACAAAACTGGACAAAAAAAACTCACAAAGATCCCAAGTGTGGTTTTTAGCTGTTGTCGTCCTGACTTAACACGACTTCTCTGGTTTCTTTCAAGTTAAAAGAATGCAAACCAAAACTGGGCCAAACAGGTGAGGGCAAAGTGAAATAATCTGACGTAACCAACGACTGTAAAAAAGATCCACTTCCTGTAAAAAACAAAACAAAGCTAAAATGTCTCATCTTGCACCAATGATGTCATTTGGATCTGATCCGATGATTCTGTACAATAATTACTGTGAAGTGGATGTATAAGAACTAACTAAAATGACAGAAAACATCTTTGGGAAAAATTGCAATGTTGTAGCTTGGCTCACCTCTAAATTCATTTTTTAATGCAAGCCACCAGGGTGTGATCAAAATCTTTTGTCACTTTTCAGGACATGGGCATAAAAGTCAGTTTATTAAACACAATAAATATTACTCTGTGTCTACATTTTTGTATATTTACGCTCACGCATGAGAAATCATTGAGAAATGATTACTAAGAAATATGCTGAAATCCATGTTGAATGTTGATTGGTTGTCAAAAAGAGAAAGCCATTATGTAGGCCTACTTAATTTTAAAGTGAGGTTTTGTTTATGAAAGAGATTTTTGGAGGTCAAATGGACAATTAAATCCAGAATCCTCTCTAGGAAAGCATTAGTTTCTTTATCTTTTAAAGGGGGCATATCATGACTTTTTCCATGTTTAAGTGCTATAATTGGGTCCCCAGTGCTTCTATCATTTCTGCAAACACAGTTGGCATTGCTTTTCTTCCAGTCTTCTGCATCTTTCTCTATCTAATATTTGCTAACTTCAATTCATCTTTTGTGCACTACTATCTGTTTTCTGTTCATGTGAGAACAGAAGGAATGCCGTGCAATAAATCACTCACTGTACACGAGCCAATTGCACCTGAATTACATTTCCATATCCGCTGCTGATTTTTCACACTGACATTCATTTGGAAACCCTCTTTACCTTAATATCTTTCAATTCAACAATTTATACATTTATTGATTTACCAGTTATCCAAAGTGACTTAACAAATTTTTCCAAGGATTTATTAATTCACCTGCAGAAACAGCCGAGCATCCGTCCACACTATTTAGTAGTGTTACAGGCTGTTGTCATGAATGTCCATGATCTGTCTTATCCTCATCAAAATTTTCCTCAGGTCAGCCTTCATTTTCATGGTTTTCTCTTCCAGCATCTTCCTCCTCTGAAGGCCTGATGCTCTCATTCTGCCTCCCCACACAGACAAACATAAA
This sequence comes from Paramisgurnus dabryanus, assembly GCF_030506205.2. Classification (NCBI taxonomy): domain Eukaryota; kingdom Metazoa; phylum Chordata; class Actinopteri; order Cypriniformes; family Cobitidae; genus Paramisgurnus; species Paramisgurnus dabryanus. The sequence goes on along the minus strand of NC_133353.1, from coordinate 36,531,363 downwards.
CACAGCTGATAATGATACATGTTTAAGTATTTACAATGCAATACCACTTATTTATTTTAATATTGCTACAATTTTCACAGAATTTGCTACCATCTGCTGTGGAATCTGAAACCAACATATAAAATGTCTAGACATGTATGCCTTTGAAAGACCCATATGGCAAAAAAATAATTTCTCTAGCCAGAAATATATTTTAAATATATGATAAATAATATATTTTCTAATTTGAAAAATAATTTAGTTTTAACCTTATATATGAACATTTCAAGATGTATTTTAAGGGCAGGTAAAAACATTTCTTATAATAGTCTAGATATATGTTTTAATGCTTTAAAATATATTTATTTTTTAAATATATTTCAAATATATATATATATATATATATATATATATAGAAATATTTTTAACTATATATGTTTTAAAAATCCGTATGGGATACTACTCCTCAGATGGAGTTTGTGTGGTCGTTGCGCGTCCTTCAGTCTGCGCATGAGCAGTAAGGCCATTGCTCCATGACCAGTTATTAAATGTATCAAAGAGTGTTAAATAAAGCTGTTTTTTTAAACAACATTTAATGAATCAATCTAAAGATCGTCTTTATGCGCCGATGGCGTGGGTGCTTGGAAATTGTTACACAGCCACGAAAATGCACGAGATACACGGATATGATTTTTTTACACGGATATGATTTGGTGTGCGCAGTGCAGCTATATATGACATCAAACTACCGCGAGATCGAGGAAAGAACAGACATTCTTGCATCGCTATCGCGATATTTCGTGCCACTCGCTGGTCGGTTTACGCAGTGTTAGACAAATCTTCAAGTTATCGAGGCGGATCTCCACCTGTTAGTTTGTGGTAGCCAGTTGTACATTTTTTCTTTAGATTTATTTTAGCATTAGAAAATCTGCTGGTCAACAGCGACATATAAGTAAAATTGTGTGAAACAGAAAAAGAAGCACTCACATCAACCCACAGTCAGCAGCTCAAGAGCAGGTAAGACTTTTGTTAACTTACGCCCGCCGTGGCAAATTAAATCTTATATAGTTGCAGTATTGTACATCTGCAGAAGCATACACAGTAGTGTTTGGACTTGTGAAGTGATAATATTCACAGTTTTGATTATTTTGACAAAGGACGTGGAACTTTTTTAATAGCCACTGACATGTAACGTTACATTTTAAAGACACGTGTGTTATCTTTGGTGTTGATGTAGGATGAGCACCCACCGGCAGAAACATAAACATCGGCGCCTTTGTTTGGACTACAGTTCCCACAAAAAACATGTCGTTCTCCATTAAACTTCAACCTTTCTCGACGTGGGAACACCGTTGGGTGTGGCCAAACTGTCACTCTAATCAGGAGTGACCAATAGAAAACGGTTTTTCAACCTGGTGCGTCTCACGGAGATTTAGCATAATTCGTAAATCAAAACTTTACTTATGTTTTAATATTAATTACCATATAATTCCTTTATAAAGAACATCCAGAAATTGAACCAACAACAACAACAACACATCAAAAGATGTCCAACTCAATTCCTATACATATTTTTTCTGATTAAATTGAAGTAAATGAAGCGTTGCAGGTAATCTGTATCTCCACTAGATGGGAGTAAAAGCCTTTAAAATATAAACACGCACTAACCCGAACTCACCTCCTTCTTCACTTTAAATGTGAAGTCGGAATTGTTATAAATGTGCTATTTACAGTACATTTCTGATATATTTTTAATCTGAAAAAATAATAATTTTTCTTAATTTCAGTTAACCAAAAGTTAACAACACACCTGGGAAATTCAATTACAAAAACAAATAGAATATATGAAAGATAATACTTAACTTGTGTGGTCATTGTGTTAAATTTACAGTAATGCATAAGACAGACCAGGAAATGAATCTAATAATAATTATAACAATTATGTTTTCACAATCTTGTAACAATCTTTTATTTTGTAGCAAGTACGTATGTTTGGATTATTTCCATTTATTGCTGATATTTAAACTATATTTACCTGTTGTAAAGTGATAATAGTGATCTGTGGATGTATTTCTTGATTAAATGCATCAGTGTTTTAATTTGAATGGTTTAATTGCTTCATGACTTTGAGGCACTTATTGTGGTTAAAGTATATAAAAAATTAGATGAGGTGACACTATTAGTTGTGTATAGAGTACATTTTCTTGTTGAAATGAAAAGTATGAATAGGATGAGGTGTGTTGCATTAGCCCGGTACATGCCTCTGGCTACTGTTGAGCTATTATTAAATAACACTTAATGGTTTACAAGCGATTATATGAATGTACTTTCACTAGAAAGCACTCAGTCCTGTTTAGAAAACAATTTATTATTAAACATCTGCTACTTTTTGTCTATTTTTGTCATGTTGTTTCACAAATGTTTTTTCTCTGAGCCAAATTTAACATTTTGTCTGTTTAAGCACCTTAGTTCAACTTAAAAGCTGTGTAATAAATGTGATCATTGACAGGCTTATTATTGCATTTATTGTACATTTGCTAGATTTATTATCAATCATATTAACTGTTTTAATAATTGCAAAACATAATTAAATAAATAATTAATAAAATAATTGTTAAAGTACACATGATTACAAGTACGATAGTGAAATGCAAAAATACATAATTGCCGTGGAAGCCAATATGCCGCACACTTTGCTTATAGTCGTCAATCAGAAGGGACTGTCGCAGTACAGAGTCCCTCCCCCAGATGATGTCACAGTTGACAATTGGCTTTTATACTGAAAGGCAGGACTTCCTTTGCTAGCGCGGCCATATTGACCGTTGCAATCTCCTCATTCATAGCAACAGCAGTGATGCATCTTGTTCATATGAAATATCTTTGACATTTATGTTCTTGTTTGTTGAGGTCATTTGAAGATAAGTGACGCGGTTAAACATTAGCCAAGTATAAAGTTGGTTGTTTTGCTGGATTTCTCTATTGGAAATGCCTGTGGTTATAGTTTCTAGTTATCCCCTCCCATTCACACTCACACAAACCGTATAGGACTTTTGGAGATCAGACCCTTGAGTCTGTTGTCTTTAATGGACGGCAGATGTCTGTGAAATGAAGCTGTCGCGTGAGGGTTTCATGTTATCTCACAGCATGATGAGCAGAGAAACAGCTGTGGTCCTCACGATGCCTCCATTGCTTTTCATTGGGTCCACGTTCTGTCTCTGGTTTCCTTGAGTTATATATTGGTATTAATAAGACTGGACAAGCTGTGTTTGATTATATTTATTATTTATTAACAATGAGAAAATGAGATCCATTGATGTATGGTTTGTTAGGATATTTGACCGAGATACAACTTTTGGCAAAATCTGGAATCTGAGCAAAAAATCTAAATATTGAGAAAATAAGCGTCTTTGAAATTGTGAGGATGAAGTCTTTAGCAACACATATTATTAATGATGAATACTTTTTATATGTATATATTCATGGTAGGAAATGTACAAAATATCTTCATTGAACATGATCTTTACTTAATTTCCTAATGATTTTTGGCATAAAAATTGCTATTTTTGACTCATACAAAGTATTGTTGGCTATTGCTGCAAATAAACCTGTCTGACTAGATTTGTGGTTATGGGTCACAAATGTAAATACAAACTGGACGCGCTGGTCAATAGACCCCTTTATCACCCACGTCACTGTGACGTCACCGCTCTAGCTGGAGGCAAAAAATAAGTACACTGTAAAATGTAATAGCTAACTTTACTTAAAAATAAATAGTGATCATAACTAGTTGCTCCATAATTTGTTGACTCTACTAGCTTACAATAAGTTGACACAGCATTTTGGTGAGGAGAGTAATTAAACTTATCATACTTAAGTAACCTTTACTTGAGAAGTATGAGTGTCTCCACACACTCCCAACACTTGGTGGCGGTAATGCACCATGCTGGATGCCAACCGCCAATACAAATCAACGAAGAAGAGATTGCACATGCGCAGTTCCTCCTGAGACGTTGGATTTGAACCATCACGCGGCAAAAGAACGTTTGTCTGGATTTGGTTTGAAGGTAAGAGCATGCAAAATGTTAATTTGGAGAGGCCATGTATGTAATACTTCAGTCTGTTTGTAGGTTAAATGTATTTCTACAATTTAGTAAAGTCAGGACTATGTTCTGTTAATGTTCTGAGTTGAGTTTTGTTTGTGAGGTAAGGTTTAAGCTAAAGCTAGCTAACCACCTTGTCATTGTCCCACCTTGTAAATCTCAAATTTCTTAAACTGTAAATATGAATTCATATCGCCAAATGCAATGTGCTTGTTAACTGTTGCGTGCATCGGCTATAACTGGCGATGGCACAGTAAAACTTTAACTTATCTGCTAGCTCAGCTGTTAAGCAGGAGGTCTGGACTGGATCAGAATATTCATATCGTCGCTGCCCGATAAAACTCACGTATGTCCAAAACGTTTACTTTTCAGAAAGTGAAAAAAACACCGTATATCAAAAGCAGTTGAATGTAGCATTGTCATACTTGGTACGGCATATTTACATGTAACCATATTCTTGCCAGTGTAATGATATAATCCACATTTGACCCAAATTGAGTTTAAATGGACATGCGTGCATATTTTACAGTAACTGTGATCGATACGCGTTCTTCCGATCATTAATTAGAATGGCCAAGTCGCGTTTCGTATTGACAGATGAATATGCTCAGTTCATTAAATAGCCTACGTCTTAGTTAAATACGCTTACTTTATTTAATATTAATTATACATTTATTAAATGTCTCTTGCAAACTATGAAGGGACAATGAATCAATACACTGACATGGTAATGCTACACAGCAGGGGCGTCAGTTTGTGTTGAAAAGTGGTGGGGACAAAAGATCAGATAAAAACATTACTGCGGGACAGGAAAAATATTGAATAACGGCGCATCAAAAATGGGCATAGCGTAGGCTAGTCAACAACAAGAAAATACTCAGCATAAAACCCTCAACAATGTCGACTGCACACATGTAACAGTCCCTACAACACCAGCTCAACCGAACAGTGCCAAAGCACCAAACCGTAGAAAACAGCAGCGCTTTTAGTCAATGATTACAATGAATTTCATTACATATGTACAAGAAAACACACCATAAGCATACAACGCAACATATGTGACACTAGACCACAAAACCAGTCTTAAGCATCGCTTGATTTTTTTTTTGGTAACCAAATGCTTTCAAAAAGTGGTGGGGACATCCCCAGCGTAAATAACACCAATGCTAGACAGATACTTTGTTTGCACAGTCCTACCGTAATTAAGTTACTCCTAGATGTTCGTCTGGTGTCCGGGGGAAACGTTTACCTCGATGAAGGAAAGTCATTGTCATGTTTATTCGGCTATATCCAGTGCTGAGCTTCGATGAAACTTTACGAGACCGGCGAGATGCTTCACAGGTGGAAGATATGCGGCGTGATTGACAGCTTTGACACCAAATGGGTATACGTGAAAATCAGATGACATGATTTCACAAGTTTTCATTGGCCATTTAGGTATGTGACGCATACTGTATACGGAAATGAACCTGGACATTCAATCTGTCAAAAAATCTCAAAATCGGCAAAATGAACATACGTGATTTTCATCGGACAGCGACGATATATTCATTCGATTTTTAATTTTGAGATTCGAATATTTTTTTCTGTTTTTAACATTAGCATTAATGCAGAGACTGCCAAGCAGGAAGTGCACTTCACGCTCCCGCTCAAGGTTTGTAACTTACTGTTAATGTACTCCGATATTAAAGGTGGGATATATTTTTCTATTGAAAGGGCATTTGGTATTTTTGTGATTTTAAAATAATAAAGGTTATATTTATTTAACATTTTGGCCCAAGCAGAAAATTAAGGGCACCTCAACTCAGCCTGCAATTATTTAAAATTTTCCCAAAATAACTGCATTACTGAAAAATACTAGATTACTAAACCTATGCAGTTGCTGCACATGTCATTATGCACAATTAATGAAACTTTCTGAATAGAAAGTTATGATATGAACCAAATAACCATACAACCCCCTTGACTAATTCTAAGCATAAAATACATACATATACAATTTGTTATATTCAGATAGCCTGTTGTAATGGAATGAGTAGCAGGGCAATATACATACATGTATCCTTTATGCCTTACAAAGAAAGCGTTCATTAGAGCTGATTGGATGCACAAGTTGCAGTAATATATTCATTTTCGAGGTTTGTGTAATACTAGTTTTCTGGCCAGTGTGACCTAGTGATTTGTTATTAAAACGCATCCAAAATGACTTCATTAAATGCTCATTTGTCTGTTTCTTTAGGTTCTGTCAGAGTTCTTTCGCTTAACCAGCAAAAACCTCAAAATCGAGTTTTTCAAAGAACTGGACAAACAACTCCTCGCTGTCTTGACATTTTCAAGTCCAAGGGTGGATGTACCGGCCAGATACTTAAGGCGTATTTGCATCATCAAATCGCACTGGGGGTAAGTTTCTCATGCACATTAATGATTTAATGGTGTCAGCAAAATAGTGTAACCACATTGTATTTTCAGAGCTGTTAATTGATGGTCCTTGACCATTTATGGGTGCTATGTATGAAATTATCTTTCAGAATACAGATGTTACTGCTAAGTGAACAGCAGTCCTCCGTGGCCTTCCCATCCTCCTTGGAGATGAGAACAAAGACTTCTTCAAGACATACTTTGTAAGTAGTTTCAGGTGCTAGTTTACAGTGGCCGAGTAGGCTTGTCGCGATAGTCGGTGTAACAGTGATTACCAGTGTGTCAGCCTCTTACCGGTTAGATCACTTGCCCACCGCGACACCGTCTTTCACCGTCGTTTTGATATTTTTTTGTAATTAAATCATTTAGTTTTGTTAGAGACAGCAAACATGAATGTGTCTTCTGCCTGAATTCAGCAGAGCTGAACGCGCATCATCACAGAGCAGCCGGTGTCAGATTTCATTTATTCCTGTCAGAGTGTGTGAGGCGAGCGACTGACCAGACGATGGCAGAAGCCGTATGCTTAGTCATTTTTGTTATAATATACATATATGATGTTTAATGTAAGCGAGATCGTTTTGTTGTTGCGTTTTTCATTACAAATAATAATAAACCCATCATTCAAGCAACCCATTATAGAGGAGTAGCCGGATGCTCTCCTTGGGACTGGCAGGTTCTGAAGTACCTGTGCACATTGACTCAAGCACTTAATTAAACCAGCTGTTGCGCTCGCATTGCATGCAAATTCATATGAGATTTAAAGGAGTAGTCTACTCATTTTCAATATTAAACTATGTTATTGCCTTAACTAACTATATCCCTCTATCATCTGTGTGCGTGCACGTAAGCGGTGGAGCGCGCTGCGACACTTCGATAGCATTTAGCTTAGCCCCATTCATTCAATGGTACCTATCAGAGATAAAGTTAGAAGTGACCAAACACATCAACGTTTTTCCTATTTAAGATGAGTAGTTATATGAGCAAGTTTGGTGGTACAAAATAAAACGTAGCGCTTTTCTAAGCGGATTTAAAAGAGGAACTATATTTTATGGCGTAATAGCACTTTTGTGAGTACTTCGACTCGCCTGAAAAGTCCGCTCCCCTTCTCCCTCTCATAATGGGAGAGGGAGGGTGTTACTGCGCCGAGTCGAAGTACTCCCAAAAGTGCTATTCCACATTAAAATATAGTTCCTCTTTTAAATCCGCTTAGAAAAGCGCTACGTTTTATTTTGTACCACCAAACTTGCTCGTATAACTACTAGTCTTAAATAGGAAAAACGTTGATGTGTTTGGTCACTTCTAACTTTATCTCTGATTGGTACCATTGAATGAATGGGGCTAAGCTAAATGCTATCGAAGTGTCGCAGCGCGCTCCAGCGCTTACGTGCACGCACACAGATGATAGAGGGATGTATCAACTCTTCTTAGTTAAGGTAATAACATAGTTTAATATTGAAAATGAGTAGACTATTCCTTTAAGACAGCCTACGCAAGCGCTGCATTTAAACAGTTGCATCTAATTCAAATTAAAAAAGTAAGCCCCTCCCACCCTGTGAAACCGGTATCATCGGGGTTGTCACGCACCGATTAACCGGTGGGAAAATTCTGTCACCGCAGCAACCCTATGGCCGAGAGGGGTCACAACTCATGCATTGCAAATGCCACAGCACCTCCAGATTTGGAAACAACAGTGTCATAAAAGTGGCCTATTATTTTCATATATGCCATATGCAATTTCGACATGCAATGCAAACTGCACAGTAGTAGAGTAGAGCTGGGCCATAAATTGACTGCAATACTCATGCGTATCTTATCAGTAAAGCTGGTTTCATGATTAGTAATAAGTCGCCATCACCTGCTTTCAAATGCAGCAGCATTTACTACACAGAGCCGTATTTTACTGAGAAGCTAGGCAAAATCGTGTTCGTAATCGTGAAATTTCACCTCTGATAATGCATGAGATTTTGCCGAGCTTCTCTGTGAAATACGGCTCTGTGTAGTAAATGCTGCTCCACCTGAAAGCAGGTGATGGTGATTTACTATTAATCACGGAGCCAGCTTTACTGATGAAATGCGCATGAGAATCGCAGTCGATTTCTCGCCCAGCCCTACTGCTCAGTACAATGTGTAATGCATAGGTTATGCTTATTGGAAATTTAAGTTAAAAGGACCTCTGGCTAGTTTAACAAATTAGCCTTTTTGGGTTAGCCCTAACGTTTTGCCCCACAAACGTGATAGATGAACACTCCAATGTTTTCGTTGTAGCGATATTTTAAGAAATGTTTACCCATAATGCATTCTGGACTGATGTAGATGGCTCCAAGCGCTGCTACAAACACAAGGCAAATTAACAATAACGTTATCAAGATAAGCTATTACCTCAGTTAGCGAGTGAAATATACCTTCCTCCGTGTTTACGGCATGTTGAGGCTCAAATTGGAAAGGCTTGAATGGCAGACATTTCGCTCGCTAATTGAGGTAATCGCTTTACTTGATAATGTTATAGTTTATTTGCCTTTTGTTTGTAGCGGCGCTTGGACCGGTCTACGTCACGGTCCATAATGCATTATGGGTCAAACAAACAATGGTGACTTACTAGTAAAAAGGTTGTCTTAAAATATCTCGCTACAACAAAAACATTGGAGGTGTTGTTCTATCACGTTTTTGGAACAAATGGTAGGGCTAACTCAATAAGGTCTCAATAATGTGTCAAACTAGCCGGAGGGTACATTTCATAAGCTTCCATTAGGGTAGGATGTTTTGTTAGCAGCAAGCATAAAAGAATCCGTCATATGACCCACTCCCCCACCATCCTCGCATACCCTTCTCACCTTTTTTTAACCCTTGACCAGTTTGCATGCTTGTTTAATGGTACACATCTTCAGGTGTTAATGAGAGGGTTCTACTAATTACACAAATGACCAGTGTAAGAGTGAAATGATTATGTACAAAAATGTCAACTGTCCTCTGGGACAACAGCAAAGCCTTGTTAGAATTGTAGGTATTTTTTCTTCTCATATGTTGTTTCCCTGTTGAATATGGCTTATCCATTTTACAGAACTGTCAATAGAGTGCAAGGTTTGTGTTATCACATTGTAGAATAGCTAACTGTTGTCATCAGCTAATGCCTCTTCAGATGTAAATATGAGCAGATGTGAGATACCCTCAATTGGTCCTGATCAGGACTACCTATCAACCTTCTTTCTAAAGTGGCTGCTTTGTGTTTTCTACCTAAATGCAAGGTTGTATATCAATGTGGAATTGTGTAATAATATCTCATGTAATTGTGTTTTTAGGACTGTGATGAACCTGAACTGGCCAACACCTCCATTGAGATCCTAACAGTAATCCCTGAAGGTACCCCACCTCAAGGAACACACCAACATTTTGGGTTTTTAGCTTATTCACTGTATTCCCCAGAGTTACATAAGTCCATACATACCATTTTCATCTCTGTGTGTCCGGTAACTTTGTCTGACGCACCCACCGCTAGCTTAGCTTAGCACAAAGATTGTAAGTAAATGGCTTCAGCTAGCATACTGCTCCCTATAAGTGACAAAATAACGCAAACATTTTCCTATTTATATGTTGTGATTTGTATAGTCACAGCGTGTACAAATAACAAGGTCATATGAGACACAGCCATCTTCTAACAGTATACATACAGGGAACTATATTCTCTGAAGACAAAGCACTGCTACTTGGGTGGAGTGATTTGCTCGCAGCACCAGAGAAGCCCCCTGGTGAGGAGAGAGTTGTGCTAATCACTCCGCCCAAGTATCAGTGCTTCATCTGAGAATATAGTTTCCTGTATGTATACTGTTAAAAGATGTCTGTCTCATATGACCTTGTTATTTGTACACACTGTGACTATACAAATCGCAACATATAAATAGGAAAATGTTTGCGTTAATTTGTCACTTATTTGGAGCAGTATGCTAGCTGGAGCCATTTACTTCCAGTCTTTTTGCTAAGCCTAGCTAGCGGTGGGTACGTCAGACAGAGTTACAGGACGCACAGAGATGAAAAAGGTATGTATGGACTTATCTAACTCTGGGGGATACGGTGAATAAGGTAAAAACCCAAAATGTCTGCGTGTTCCTTTAAGGCCCAAAATTCAATCACTCAAAAATCTACTGTGCAGTGAGTAGTGAAGTTCTTTGTTTTTTACACACACACACACACACACACACACACACACACACACACACTTACATTTATGGTGTATCTACATTATTGATGGAAATATATATTTTTTTTGTCATTTGGTCTTGGTTTTGTGTAATGGTGAATGTGTGATTTGTTGGGTTTTTATGTCTTTTTTCAAAATTCAAATTCTCTCTTATTGGATGTGCAGTTCACTGTATTGTTCTGTTTCAATCAAATAAAGTGTTTCATTGATTCATTCAAACTGTTGTCTCTCTTTGTTTCAACAACTTAAAACTTTTGAGTAAAGTTTACTTGAATATTTTAAGGCAATCGGTTTCCTAAGATTTCCTTAGTATTGTGAACACTTAGCCTTGTAAGGATAACTTGCCTTAATGAGTACTGCTAACTGAACATAACTCAGTTGTCTGAACTGACATTTCCTTAGTGACGGGAGCTAATGATTTTTAAGTTCACTTTACTACCATGACATGAGTTGTCTGGACTAAAAATTTTTTTGTCATCATAACTAATGATTTTGCGTTAACTGTACTCAAGTGTACTACCATGATATGAGTTGTCCTTACACATTTCTTCTCAGCTACAACAACTTAAAAATTGATTGTCAACTTTACTTTAAAAATTTGAGGCAATCGGTTTCCTAAGTTTTTTTAAGTAAAGTCAACAAATTACATTTTACAGTGTAGGAACTCATAGCCGACGCGCTAAAAGTTTGAGTTTTTGACTTTAAAATGTCATCTTGTTGTGTTTTTGGCTGCCAGATTAGAAGGAACAGCACTTTTGGTTCAAAAATAAAGTTTTACCGGATCCCGGCAGACATTTCTTCACAGAAATCAAGAAGACAATTGTGGTTGAATGCAATACGGCGTACAGACTAGACGGAGACGATCATAAATAATACTCGTGTTTGTGTTTGCAGTGCACACTTCATATCAGGTAAAATAATCTATGCATATGTACTGTTGTGTTGGTTTTATCTAATACAAATCAGCAAGTTTCTGTTTTATAGGTGAAAAGTCGCCAACCGCGCTATTGTTTAGCTTAAATGTTAAACAAACATATAGCGATAGATGTGTATGCCATCGTTTGAATAGTCTCTTAAAATAATCCACATTGCTAATCATAGTTAGCCCAGCGATAGGTTACATAAGACAGTAAGCCTAGACAAAATTACCCAAATCCACCTGAAAGTAATTCATATGTTGTCTAGGAAATATCTAAAACCTGGTTAAAATCGCAAGAGATAATTTACAAAAATAGCTGTCACGGTCCCGCAGAATCAGTGACTGTACATATTCGGACAGATCCGAAACTTCTTCTGCATCCATGTTTAATAAATCCCTCCTAAAACGTGCTAGTTTAAGCTTGTCAACATAGCCTCTGCAGCTCTTTCTGCCTCCAGCTAAGCCCCGCCCACACAAATACGTCACAATGTTTACCAACTGTAAAAGGGTCTATTTCAACACACTCGGTTGTGTACTCAAAAGTATTGAATATAACATGGTTGAACACCACTATTACTACGTTATGAATGGGGGAAAATGCAACTCTCAATATGGCCGCTCTAGTGATGGAATGTAAAATGTATGATGATTGGGCGTTGACACGTTACAAAAAAACGGCAAATGCTCGCGCGCCCAATTCAACCACGCCCTTGAACGTCTCATTTGACTGGCTTGCTAAAATAAGGTAAGTTAAATAACTCATTTTGTCGGTGCACATCCCAATTCACAATAGCAACAACTGAATAGTTTAGTTCAACATATGTTAGTAAAGAACATCATCAGGTGAAATCTTGCCATCTGGGAGCAATGTGATTTCTATTCATTTCCCATAAACTGCTCCATTTACATATATTGTGTAACAAATGAATCAATAATCGCACATATTATTTATGTGATTTGTTCATAGTCACAACAGGCAGGCACAGCAGGTGCTTTCTGATCAATACAATCATAATCTGGTCATTTAACTACCAAAACAGATCCACAAATCTCATCCTACCCTCAAACAACGAGAGATCTCATAGTTCCCAATCGATTATTGGAACATCTTGTTGGATTGTTTGTGTACTCAACGTTTGACAGGTGGAAACTGAAAGTCTTGGGGTTAAAGCTTTAATTATAAAGAATTCCAGATGTGCACAGAGCCGAATACATTAGCACCGCTCCAGTGTTTTTTTTTTTCAGTATGGCCGGCATCTGCTTTTCATTGCGGTGAATGTTATTAAGGACCTAGAATAAAAACAACCTTATGAAAAAAAGACGCACAATTACTGACACTTTCAATCGACCTAAACTGCAATGAAGTGTATTTGTAGTGTCACTGATGGAATCGAGACATTTATTCTTTCAAAACGTGTAAAGCAGGAGCAGGGAGGCGCATGAAGGAAACAATAACAAGCGGAGGGCAGAGAAAGGCCAAACGTCCTCATTGGCTCGTTCGAGCGTTAATGTTCTTGAGTTTTTAAGGTTGCCGAGAGCGACGGTGTTAAGGGGTCGAAGCGAGGTATGATGTCTGAACTTAAAATGGGATGAAAAGCAGAAAAATGTGTGGCGGACTGGCAGAGGTGAAGTGGCACAGGAACTCTCTGGAGTGTGATTGAAAGGGTGAGAAGTTAATTTGGCAGCTTTTCCTTCACGCTTTGCTAATGTTTCCCCAAAGGACCGAGAGGGCCAACATCCCAAAGGTCCGCCGGCTTTTCCTTTACCGACCAGCTGCCCGCCACTCCTACTTTCTTCAGTATCCACATCTGCACCTCCTCTATGACCTGAGATCAAACTTTCTCTCCGCAGGAAACTTCCTGCTCGGAAACACTTGAGTGTTGTGAATGGAGGGTGACACGGCGTTTGAATGAAACGAGAACCTTCACGGGCCGTCGGGCCGAGCTCTTCGGAGATTTAGGGAGTTGTCTGGTTCGGGACAGAAGGTTCTGCCGGTCTTGTTCTCGTCTGTCATCGAACCGAATGATTCATAATGAGGACGCAACATTTTCCAGAGCAGTAATGGAGCGGTGCGTGCATGCACGTCGATGAAACAATCAATGATGATGTTTGTTGTTTTAGAAACAAGACCTTTGACCTTTGTCTCATCGTGACTATAAGAGGTGCTTTCAGCCTGATCTCATGAGAATTCATGAGTATTTCATGAGGAGGCTAATTCTGACAAACAACTTATGATTATTAAAAAAAAGTATTAATGAAGACCCAACCCTACCCCTAAACACAACATCATTTAGATTGCACTAAAACAAACAAGATTGTACAAATTCATAAGAATTAGCCACCTCATTAAATAGTTATAAATAGCCATGAGATTTTGTTGGTGCTTCAGTCCAGATAAAGACTTACCGTGGGTTCACACCAGCCGCGTTTGAGGCGTCAAATTCGCGTCTACCGCGTCTAGTTTGCCGCTTGAACATTTTGAGTTTTCTCGCTTCATTTGCGCATGAAAGCCGTGCGTGAAATTCTAGTCATTGAGACATTCACGTGGAAATATACGTCAAGGGAGGGGCTTCTGCGACTCTGCTCGCATCCTGTAATCAAGTCACTACTAGAGCAAGTTCCTGATTGGTTAAAGCAGCGTGTTTTTCCGCCAAAGTTCACATTTTTCAACTTGTGCATTTGCCGTGGCAATACTGCGCCGCGAGACCTCCAGACGCGCGTCAACGCATCTTAACATTGACTTTACATTGAAATAACTTGCGCTTGACGCCTCTACCGCGGCTGGTGTGAACGCAGTATAAGGATGTGTTCATACTGGTAGTTTGCTTCGTTTGGTTCTTTTTATCTGGACCAAAAAAGAAAACAATTTCTGAAAAAAGTCATGGTTTACTTAGCGTTCACACTAGCATTTTATCAGCGAACCTGAAGATAACCAACCTTAATGCGTAAAGATAAGGTCTCAACCGGATTGGTTGGCTTTGATGATGAATACAGAAGTCTGATCATCCACAATAACAATGAGTGCGTTTACATGCAAAGAATAACTATCAAAAATCTGCTTATTATAGAAACCTGTTTACATGCAAATCAATAAACTGCCTATGCAGAGAACTGCGTTTACATGGGATTTGGAGGTTTGTCAGGTTTCACGCAGTATCTCTTGTATCTCTATGTTGTATCTCTTCTCATGTCTGCAGAACCTGCAAATGTAACATAAGCTTTAATTTTCACAGTTTCTTTGACAACTGTTTGAGTCAAGCGCAGTTTTATGCGTTACTTTGTGCTTACTTTCGCTTGTGACGTTTATCTTTCACACCCGGAGACATGCGCACATGAACAAAACTGCGAGAAAGCCGATTAAGTTGTTCACATGCAATGCGAAATCAGGGTAATACGCAAAAAATTACATGTGCCCATCAGTTTTTGAAAATCGCATATCAGTCCAACCGCACCAGAGTTTGTTTGGAAGCAGATCGATACAAACCATTTTTCAGTGCGCACCAAAGTTCGGGTGGCAGCATTCAGATTTACTCAAATGAACTGCATCAACCAAACAATCAGAGTTTGTTTTAATCGAATCAAACATGTCAAGTATTCACCCTGGTCATTTATTATTGTTTAATAAAACTACTAACCAAGAATTATAAGAAACAAAAACAAGTGTGTACAGAAATATATAAACCAATAAGCCATATTTTCTCACAGATGTAAGTGATGTGATATTATTGATTGTTTATAAAACTATTTGGCATTTAGCAAATGCTTTTATCCAAAATGACTTACAAAAGTGATGACAACAACAACAACAGCAGCGTGATTCATCTTAGGGAGACAATAATATGAAAAGTGCTAGAGATAATACTGAAAGAGGGAGACGTGATCTTTCAACATGTTCCTGTCCAGTATTCCTGGAAAGATACAGTATATCCATCTCTACCTGTTTGTTTTAATATAATGAGGGATGTGGCAGACTGGACATTATATCATTCAATTCAAGCATTAAATTATTAAAGGGATAGTTCACCCAAAAATGAAAAAGTGTCGTCATTTAAGGTACATTTACATTATAAGCGATTTTGTCGCGAGATGGATGACGTTAACTCCACTGCTTCGTTCTCATTGGTAGTTGCTACCGAAAGTCGCTCATAATTTGCGTAAAGTTTAGAATTTCTCAACTTTGTCGCACAACTGGACACACCCCATCCAGCCGTCAATGGTCACTGTCACTCATGTCGCCGGAAGTCGGCAAACTTCCATTGAAATCAATGAGTTTGCGTCGCTCTGCTACTGATAGTCCCTGCAAGTCTGCATGCAGCTTTACTCACCCTCATATTGTTACAAACCTGTATAAATATCTTTGTTATGCTGAACACAGAAGATATTTGTAATGAACCAGGAAACAGAAGCACCATTCACTTCTATAGTAGAAAAAAATACTACTATGGAAGTCATTTGTGGTAAAAAAAAAAAAAAAAATCAATCACTACTCCAAATATCTTCTTTTGTGTTCAGCAGAACAAAGACATTTATACATGTTTATAACAACATAAGGGTGAATAAATGATGACAGAATTTAAATATTTTGGGGTGAAATATCCTTTTGAAGCATAATTACACAAGCGCTGTTGTACAGAATTATCTGAAATGTTTAATGCCTAATTATTAATTATTTGCCTGTTGTCCCAAACTGTTTGCTAGGATCACTGGAAATGATCTTATTTTAAAAACTGACATAAAACAGGAGATGACATATTGCTGGTATGTACAAACATCTGCTGAAGAAGATGCTGTTATATTTAAAATATCTATTATATTTATTGCACTATATTATAAATAACTTGATGTTTAGGTAACTAAAGGCTTTATCATCAGATTTTTAAAATGTGAAAACCTACAAACAATCAATGATTTAATAGGTTTCTTCCTAGTGTGTTGAGTGCAGCTTTGTGTTCATGACAGCACACTAGAGATGAAACGGTAAAAAAATTAACATCACAGTAATAGTGACCAAAATCGCCACGGTTATCAATATTATCATGGTTTTGTGAACAATTTCTGGTGTTGATGCAAACCAAATATAAAATTGATCACTTTTGTTCACATTAGTATCAAATAAATAACATTAACATTAATCATGGCACATTTGGGGTCGTGAGATGAATGTTCAGATAAAACACAAGTGAGTAAATCAGATTTTCATATAAACATAGAATAAATCAACAAGTCATCTTTCTGTATATTTTGTTAGAAATCAGATGAACTTTATGACACCTGCGCTCATAGCAATCACTGAAAAAACAAACAGAGCTTTAAACTCATCACATCTCATCATTTAATGGCGAATGAAGAGAAAAGATGGATCCAAATTCTGTACTGAAGTGCTCAGATGTAAAGTAAACACATTTATCTGCTGCAGTGTGTTTGGATGTGACAAAAAATGACAACATACTTACACATAAATGCACAAACCAGAAGAAATAATACTCAACAAATGAAGAAAGGATGGCTTTTCAAAGAATTTTTGGGCAAAGATTTATGAGGAAGAAACATCTTTATTGATGTGACATTTTTCTCTGTTATGGATGTGACTTTACCTAACTATGTCTTAGTTTAAATAATATTTCCCAGAGACTTCACAATGGTATTTAATACACCCAATATTGAAATCTGAGATATCAGTATGGTAAAAAAATTTTATCATGGAAAGTTTGACACTTGCATGGAATTATTCAGTCGCAATTCGTGTTAAACTGAAGTAAAACTGTATTTATTTTAAAGTTTGGTATTGAATCTTAATGTTTAAATGAAAGTGTCAGCAGTGGCCGTTCATTACATTCCTCCGGTCTGGCCTGGTTCATTTTCTCTGTGCTTTTGGAGATATCCAGAATACCTTGAGCGTGGATTAATGTTTCAGTAAAGACCTCCGCGATACCCCACAGTTTTATGTCTGTCACTAATGGCTTTTAGAGACGAGGTTAACGTCGAGGTAAGAGGGCATGTTTAGAGGATGGCAGCTCTTATCTCAGCTATCAGAAATATCTTGTCGGCAGCCATTCATTGCTCTCAGGATAAATAAACCAAAATAACTCTACAGTGAGTGAATGCGAGCAGATAACGGCGGGCTGCTGGGATCCGTCTTTGCGCTCGCACGCTCTCCATCCTTTCCTCCCTCACTCCCTTTTCTCTTGTCGTTTTATTAGACGGACACAGAAAGGCTCAGTGTGAGAAGCCACTTGTTATCTGAGAGTCTTGGGAATCAGACTCGGTGAAGAGATTTCACTCAGCACGCTAATGAAAGCTGCACAATTAGTGTGCGTTCGTTCCCAACATACTTTAGCCCCCATCTCTTCCTGACCGTGCTTAAAATATCACTCGTATTCAATCAAACCTTCTATTATTCATTACCTATAGGCATTATTCACTTTTATTCCATGGTGTATTTAATGCACTGTAAGTTCGATCAGACTTCTAAACTACATTAGTACTGTATTTGCAACACAATATTTTACCAAATGGGGTAAAATGACAGATATTTTCATTACTTACAGCACACAGATCTGTCCACTTTAAATCAGACACAGGCAAACATAAGGGTAGGGCGATAGGATTCAATTTATTTAAATGCATTATTCATTTTAATTAATTATTTACAGATGCTTGCATCGGGTGGTTCTTTGCCTCCGCATTGTGCATTTAAAATCCTTTAACTCTTTTCCCGCCATTGACGAGTTATCTCGTCAATTAAGAAAAAAATGTGCATAAAAACCTATTCCTGATTAATTTTAATGTTAATCTGCAATACCGTGATTATCCACTAGATGCACTTACCCAATTTATGAAAAAAACTGAAGCCAAAACTTCTGAATTTGATCTCAACAAAATTCCTTCACAAAAATGCTATTATTTCAGCTTTTTGCTAAACAGCTTATATTTTTAAGAAAAATACCCATATTTAAAGGTGCTCTAAGCGAATTGACGCGTTTTAGACAAAAAAAATTTTTTGTTACATAAAGCAACCATCTCCTCACTATCTGCTTGCTGCCTGTCCGCTGATCAAACTGTAAAAAAAACGCGATCTCTGTAGACAGCCCAGGCTTCACAAACGGCAATAACAACACAGTGGCCAAACCTAGCACCACAAAACAAAACAAAGTATTCCAGCCAATAAACGACAAAAAGGATTTGGGGGTGGGGGTTGGGCGCTTTCATGAAAGCACGGAAGGGAGGAGTTAGCTACGCTCCGTCTGTTTGAAAACAATTCAAACGTCAACAAAAAATAACGTCTCGCAGATTCGCTTAGAACGCCTTTAAGAGTAGAGCATAAGAAAAAAAATATAGATAGGATGAAACGTTTTTATCCCTGGTTTTTTTGTTTGTTTATTGTTTGTTTGAAAGCAGAGGGTTTGTTCTTTCATTTTATACATTTGTATGTTTATATATTTTTAGAGAAAAAGAAAGGCATTTTGTGAAAATCACAAAAAATGCTGGCAGGCAACTTTTCAAAAAATGGCTGGCGGGGAATGAGTTAATGCACGCCTGCAGTTGATTAAGTTATTTGTTCAAATGAACACCTTGTATTACTTTATTTATAACGACAATTAACTATTGCATGATTGAATTAAATCAAAAATAACTTTTGTTCAAAACTTCAATATAAAATGTTTTATTTATTTTCATGGTTCTTTAAAATAGTAGGCTATATGGAACCTCTAATAAAGAAATAAACGGCTAAACGGGTGCAAATATCTCAGGTCTTTTTTACATTATTTGAATGCAATGTGTAACAAAGATTAATAGAGCTTCAAATCTTAGTAAAATTTAGGCCCACTATCCTTTAATAATTTTACACAAATTAATTTGAACTGTAACATAACATAAAGTTGTGCATTGATATCAGACTCTTATTTGATCAGATTCATTTATTTGTTATGAGTAATCTGATCAGACTCATACAGTGGCCCAATCATGCACAACATAATAAACAATGAAATAAAGCCACAACACAACGGAAATGCTCCCGACCATTAGGGTGCACTTTTGGCATAAAAAAGTGTTGCGCCGCCGCTATTTTAGGAAGGTCGCGCCTGCTAGTGTTATTGTTTTGGTAGCCGTCTGTCTAATGTATTATATGCATAAAGTATTTAAATCTTGATGGAGAAAAAAAATTAATAGGATAAAATGTAAAGTGTGCTGAACAGGGACAACAACGTTATATGGACAAATTAAAGACAGCATTGATTTATTGATGTGTTGGGGCTTTATTTTGTTGTGTTGTGAACTTGCGTTTGCTTTTTAACTTTTTATGTGTTGTGCACAATTGGGCCACCGTAGACTCAACTTTCATTTCAAATTAATAATATGATCAGAAATGTTGGGTCTAAAGGGACGAACCCAAATCGTTGGGCTGTAATGTAACCGAGGCTGGGTTGTTTTAAACTTTATCATGATATAAAATGCCTCATAGCTCGCTATAAGATTTTGGTCACATGCCGGTGCCTGTATAACTCTCAGTTTCAGGTAGAGAGTCTCCAGATATGAAGCAGGTCTTCTCTCCACCCATCCACCCATGACTCTGTGTCTGACAGGTAAAGATTTCGATGGCACTCCTGTTCACTTGAAACTCTGAAAGCGTCTGGCACATGACCGGGTGTTGACAGCAGATGGGCTTTTAAGAAGAACCGCTGGCAATCTAAAGTCCCTCAGGGGAAATGTGCTAGTGACTCGCATAGGTGTCCAGAGTTCAGCTGAATGAATTGTCTAAAAGACAAAGGCCGTAGGTCACGGTGAAGGTCTTTGATCAGTCTGTGCTCTCTTCATGCATCAAAGACACGTCTCGTAGGTCTTTGGGGTTTGTTTTTAGCGATTCTTCTCTCCCGGCTAAGTTTCTTTTCTCTTCGGTCTGCCCCCACTACAGGAATCACTTACAAAGCATTGAGTGCTGTATAGTGGAAAGCCACCAGGGGAAGCGGGCTTCAAAGAGACGGCAGAATGCTTGTGAATGACTCAGTCCCCAATGAAGGGATAAATACATGCATTCAGCTCACAGGTGCATGGGCTGCCGTTTGAACAAAACTTCAATAGACGCTACAGGACGTACAGACGATGCGAGATCCCTATGTTAGGGAAGAGATTATATATTATGCACGTAATCCACATTGACATCTTTTATAAAGGATATTGCAGAAACACAGAAGTTTAAGTATATGAAAATATTCTGTGATATTTACCTTTAACATAAAGCGTGTTAAAAGTCCCCTCAAACAAAGACATGAATGTATAAAACATGTCAGTGCAAGGAGGTGCTTAACCTTAAACAAATGTTGTTTGTACACCTCAGGTGATATTAAATGAGATTTATAAATGAGGTTTGCACTTGTTGCAAGTGACCAATGTTACCAAAGTTTGGGATATGCTTCAATGCAGTTGTTCATTAGAAGTTAAGAGATTTGAATAAGATTATTAAATTAAATACCTCTAAAAGAGTATAGACTATGATATTTCACCTCACAAATAGACGACTCTAAACATGTTTATGCCGCATAAGTCAGCTCAACCAGAACCAAACACAGACATTTGAAGATTGACAAAACCAGCACAGCTTTGTGCGACACAAAATGATGACCACAGCCATAGTTTGGGTCCACCAGAAAGTGATGGAAATCAAGGTCATGATCAGCAGTAATGTGTGAGAGGAAAACCGGCCTCTTGGTTAAGTTTTTTTTCTTCATTTCTATAACATTTTAGTTTTGGTTCTTTGCCACCATCACCTTTGCTTGCTCATTAGTAAACTGTTAATATAATTTCTATTATTTTGCTATGGAACCAACAGTTTAAATCTAATCCAATCGGACATCTAATTGTTTTATACATATTAGTTTTATTACTTCATGTAATATAAATGCCATTTAAAGAGGACTGCCGTGCCAAACTGAGCTTGAATTAAACCTTAACTCTCAGAACATCTTCATGAATATATCACCGTTATTTTCTGAATATATTTTGGCATAATTTCACATTTTTTTATATCACGTTCCTGCTTCTTCATCTGTTTTAAATGCTTTCTGTAAAGCAAAGACCTCAAAAACACAATAGAAATACAACTGAATAATAATATCGATTACATTTTTGACATGAAAGATAAATAATATAAAAAAACTAACTAATATATACAGTAAGAAGAACATTACAACAGACAGGAATCAGGGCTACACATTTAGGCAACATGTCTACCCATGTAGTTGCATATAAATAGCACGAAGTGTGAAAACTGTGCAAAACATACGCCAAATTCCAATTTTGTGTGCATATGATACGCCAGTCCTCCCCATCTTTTTTGTTGTTTTATTTATTGGTTTCTCAATTTGTTTCTGTTTTTTTAAACCATTTTCGCTTGGGTTTTATAATTGGGGTTTGGGTTAGGATGTAATTTTTATGTAACAAAAAGTTGTTCTAGCCCTAAACCCAAGTGACAATGGTAAAATAAGCAAAACATTTAGAAACCAATAAATAAAGAAAACAATTTTATTAAAGGAACAGTATGTAAGAAATGTATATCAATTAATCCTAAAATGACCCTGATATGTCACTAGACATTAAGAAATCATTATCATTTTAAATATTTATATCACTGACAACAGTGGTCCGCCCAGGATATTGTCATTTAAAAAGTGGGGTTGCAGCCCTCAACTGATGTTTATGTTGTCATGTTGTGTATTGGCCACCAGTTGTGTGATTGCAGTACCAGTTTTGACCACAATCCTACATACTGTTCCTTTAATTACTCCAGTGGTTTACCTTATTGGTTTTATTCAACACTTTGTTAAGTGTAAAAATAACAAATGAAATTATGTTATTTATTTGTCTACTCAGCATTCTTCTTTTAAAAAAATGCTGGGTTATTTTCAACCCAGCGTTGATTCAAAAATGAAACCCAACTCATTGGGTTGTAATTTAACCTAGTGATGGGTTGTTTCAACCCCAAATGCCGGGTTGTTTTATTTAACCCATTGTTTGGTCAACTATAAAGAAATTGTGTTCATTTGACCCTTAAAATAATCCATCAAGTGTTCAAAGTGCTGGATTATGTCTTTGATGTCAGTCAAAATGTTATATTTGAATATTGTGTAATTATTAGGCAGAAAACCCCAAATCAGGCATCGTCTAGTTTTATTTAGTCTTACTTCATATAATGTAGTACTGTCACAGTCGGTATAAGATTTGGACACAGAGATAAACTCTGACATTAGCAAGTTGCTCCGCTAATAACATGACTGTGTGTGTTGAGAAGCGAGACACAGGAAAGAAAAGTTTCTTGAACGATTGTGAAATTGCTTGTATGCATCTGTACTACTTCACTGTTTGTTGCACACCCATTTGACAAGCTCAGGCACACGCGCGCGCGCGTGTGTGTGTGTGTGTGTGTGTGTGTGTGCACGCACACCTCTAACAAGCGCAATATACACACAATTTGTATGATTTGATTGGTTATCTAGGAACGATGCCAAATGCTAATAGGCCGTGAGGGAGGGTGGAATGAATCAGACATGATTTTTTTGAGTCACACAATGTTAAAAATGAAAAAGAAACAAACTGAGGGATCAACTCCCCACATATTTCATTTTTTAAGAGAGCAGGTGAGAACAAAATTGTTCAACGTGTGCTAATGTGCCAGTTTGTTAAAAACGTGAAATACAAGAGATACAATGTTTAAAAAAAAAATGGGAACAATATCTAAACCATATTTCTAGAAGGAAAAGGTTTGTGTGATTTGCCTTAAAGTATTATTATGAGCAAACTTAGTCATGACATTTTAATAAACTGGAAAAAATAAACAAACAAACAAAAATTAATAAAACAGTCAAATAACACATCCTTTAATATGGTATACTATATAGTTTCAAATCCAGACGGTTAACACATTAAATTGGGAGGGGTTGGTCTGTGCGACACTAATGGATCAGCAGCTTGACCTGGCATGTTAATGGATGTAGTCTGTGATGTAATGAGCTTTTAATTTGCTCACCTCTGCGCTCGACCCTCGTGTAATGAGGGAGGATGAGACGCTGAGTGTTAGAGATGGAAGAGCGATGACCCGCATGTGTGAATCATCCGGTGTTAGAAACGGGAATGAACATTCCACGCATTCTCCAGCCGACATCTCAACGCTTCTTCACCCAGCTGAGGTTTGACAGTAAACTTATCCTCCGAAGTGTCTGGGTCACATTTCTTTAAGCAAGATGGATCTCATTTGCAGGTGTTTTGTGTGACCCTTTTACTCATAGTGTATCTGTAACTACACTGCCAACCAGCTCACTTTTACAGTAGATATGGAACAAGAAACACACCTTATTGTTATTCATATATCTTAAGCCCTTTTCAAACAGAGATTACGGAAAAAATATGTCCGGGATTTGTCCAAGATCGTTTGCTTTTTGGTTCATTCACACTGCAAATGATTTTTCGGAATCTGTTGTGCATTCACAGACATGCCGTAAAGATCCCGTAAAGACATTTGATGTATTTAAAGTCCTGTACTTGGTAGGTTTTTTCCACAACATCTATAGTTTGCTAATTATCCATGATTTTTCTCTCGTGATACCATGCGCATGCATTTTAGTCAAGGCTTTGAACCGGTTCATGGAACGAAAACCAGAAACTTTAGATTTTTTGCAAGAAACAGAAACGAAACCAGGAACTTTCAAAAAATATATGTTCCGGAACAGAATAGTTTATTTAAAATAATGGTAACTGGTTAATATCATTATTTTTTTTTTCGTTCTTTGACAAGATTTCTGTGTATTTCTGTGATGCTGCATCTTCTAACGGAAGCTCCGTTTGGAATTTGGAACTTAAAAGTGCATACAAGAAGAAACGCATTTCAAAAAGCAAGCAAACACTTTTTGTTCTTGACACATTCAAACAAAATGATCTCGAAATACCACAGTATTCTTTTTCTAATAAAGCATTTGTTTATGTCTTAAGTATATGTATAGATTAGTCGCAGAAACCAGGTCCATGCTTATCTTAAAGAGACAGCAACCTCAATTAACATACAGTATGTAGACAATAAATAATTAAAGTTTAATGTCCTAATGATCAGCGTACTTATTTGTATGTCCCACAGCTGACATGGAACGTTATTAACCGGTTCAGGAACTTTATTTTTTGTTCTAACCGGTTCAGGTACATCAATTTAAGGGTTGAACCGAAAACTGCGGGTCATATTTTAAACAAAAAGTAAAGTTTGCCTCAGCTCAAATGAAACGCATTCAACTGAACAAATACATAAGAATTACTACTCTAGTTTATGTTTAGACTTCGGACAGATGCGAGAGCGCATGTACGTGAGACAGAGAGAAGCGCAGCTGGATTTAGTGCTAGAAGGACTCCAAGACGCGCGCATTAAGTGCAGGAACGTGCAAGAAGGAATTCTCTCTCTACAAGCTCTCCGCGTAAAGTGAAGCCCACAAACCCTCATGCGAGGAAAAGCACGCAATATTGATGTTAATGTAAAACTATGATAAACCATTCGCCAACTATCGTCATGACTATTGCGATAAAAGCCTGCCATTGGCGATATGTCTGAAGATCATCAATACACGATTCTATCGTCTATCGGCACAACCCTAAGCTGAACAAAATGTTTCTGCATCTTGTTCACACAGAATGCTTTCTGGCAATGTTACTAGGCCCTCTTTACAATAGTGATCCCAGAACATTTACAGGATGTGTTTGTGTTCACACAGAAGCCTCTCTGACAATTTAACGGAAATTTTCTAAGACCAAAGTGCTGTGTGAATGAGGTTTTACTGTTGTGGCACAAGATCTAAACAGCAGATACTGTAATCGGCAGTGCTGTAATATACAATCATGTTCATATATGTATGCATGCGTACAGAGGCGTCAAAGTAAATAAATTATAGGCACAAGACGTCATTTTCACCATTAGAGGCGGCACAGCCTGAAGACGATAGGATTGATCCAACAGCACTCACAAATAATGTTAATGGATGATATATTGAAATAAAGTTTTTACCTATAATAAACATTATAATGTACTGCCACAATGAGAGAGAATGGCGTGCTGAAGCTTCAAGTATTACTTCTGCATACAGCGCTGTGCACATTGATCATAAAATATCTGCTTTTCAATCACTCTTGCAATACTTTGATGCTAATTGGTCTGCACAATATTTTTAAAAGCAGTTAAAGCTAAAACTGAGGATAACCTGGATAAAAATAATTAATGCAAACATCTTGCATATTGTGCCTTTAAATGAATGTATTTATACATAAGAACACACACACACACAACTTAACATTTTAACCCTTCTGGTTTTATCGTAAGGTCAAGTTTTGAAGTCCTTAAATAAGATGTAGGGTTAACATAAACCTAAGATTTTTTTACATTTTATTTTACAATATAAAACACATCATAATACCCCCACAAAATTGTACATCAAAGCTTTAATGTGTTGCTACATGGGACTACAGACTTTAACAGGGACTTTATCACGCATAAAGATCTCAAAAATCACGCATTAAGATCTCAAAAACAACACAACATGGGCACAATTCCCAAAAAAGATTCATCCAGAGAGTATTTCCTTATCAGGGAACATGTTTTTAAATATGTTTAATAAAGTTTGAAAGAGCTGTCGGAAACTTGATGATGATGACGATGATGTCAAGAGGCTGTGATGTAGTTTGCTTGGAAGTTGGCTTTTAACTTCTACAAAGTCATCTGTGAAGATTATCTTGTCGGACAAAACATGTAAGTGTCATAAACTTTTGTCAAACACAGAGCTTATTTTTTGCGATAATACAAAAGTCTAAGGTGAAAAATGTATGGGCTTTTTGGCGCAGGAACCAGTATCCCGCTAACTTGCATTAGTCGTGTGGCTTGTTGTGGAGACCAACATTGTACTTGGTATTAAATCAGTTTATAGATTAATTTAATGAGTGTCCTGAATATGAATTTTATTTTGTACAGATGGACTGTTTTTGATGTCCTCTCTCTTATCACTTCATCTGGTTCTTGATCTACATAGATTTTTGTAGATGTTCAAAATGTTCCAGCAGCTGGAGGTTTACAAAGTTCACCATCCTGCTGGATCACTATTGTGCCTTACAGCGAGGAAACTTCATCCTGAGTTGCCAACGTGATGTCTGATTTCATTGTTTAGTCTTTTGGGAGTTCTTTTGAATAAGAGTTTATGAAATTAACAAATTAGGGTCCTGTTTTGCAATTACACCCTCACAAGTCTGGAGCTGTTTCCACTTTAATGAAGATGCAATGCTAAGTCCTAAAGGAATAATTCAACCAGAAATGAAAATACTGTCATGGGTTTTATATCGAAAGACAGACAAAGAGATGACAGATGATGTAAGTAACTATGATCTGCTGATTTTCCTTTTCAGCATTGCATATGTTCTTGTGCTGGACCCTAACCCTACAGGGATCATCTTCTTCTCCATACAAATATTCATCTTCATTGCTCCAGGTGCCTCTGCCGTTCTTCACCTGATGGTAACCCTTGCAGATATTGGCTTCATCTACAGATCTCTAACAAACAGCAGGTTTTCATTATGATCATTGGCATGTTTCTCTGAGGTTTAGTGGGTTATAACTGAACTACAGGAGATCTGTATCATCTGTTCTTCTATCAGCCCAGATGTACCAGCAGAGGTCATTGTCTCTTCACCAGGATGTCATCACATGTTGTCCACAGCCACCATCATTTTTACCCTAAACAGTTCTTCAGTGTTCATTTATGTGAATATATACAGTACCATTCAAAAGTTTAGGGTACCGAATGTTTTAGATGACACCCTACAGCTATAACACATATATGTAATTATGGGATTGATGTTGTAAAAAAAATCCAAAATTAATCCAAATTTTCAGCGCGTCCCTCTTCGTCTAGAGTTTGCAGAAATGTTCCCTTTGTCATTTTATATCGACTCTTTATCGGGTGATTCTTCTACATTATTCAGTCAATGTCATTCATTTCAAAACATTTCTATTAAACAAATTTAATTTAGTTTGTTATGAAAGAATCTAATGTGTTTGTACAACTATGTTTTTGTTTTCAGAAATTTTAGCCTTCGGATAAAAAAAGTTTTTTTTTACGTGTTATTAAAGGGCACCTATTGTCCAATTCGCGGTTTTACTGTACATTTCTTTTGGTTAACGATATGCAAAGGTACAAACTCCAAAGTAAACGATGATGCGAGATATCGTCTCCAACATAAATCTCTTTTCTTGGCCTACAACAGCCTGACGGTCATTATCATAATTTCTCCCGCTTTTGATCACAGCCTGTAAGTTAACTTCTGTTAGCATTAGATTGTGAGCGAATCTTTTAAACGTGGTAAGGAGCGACACATTTCCGGCTGACGTATTTAGGCCAATCACAACTTACAGATTAGCTGGCCAATCAGGGACACAGAGCTTGTCATCACCGATGAGTTTTGTACAAATTTAAAGTTTTTGGGAAAGCAGTATTTCTGGAGCTACAAAAATGTACGGTATGTGGAAAATAATGTGTTTTTTTAACTATAAACCACGCGAATACATTGTATTATACCAAATACACAAAATAATTTTTTTTAGCAATGAAATAGGTGCACTTTAATACTAATAATCATTTTAAAATCACGTCAGACATCACGTAAGTTTAATACATATATGAAGTTTATGTGTTACATCTGATTTATGAATTTATTTATTCAACATTTGAAGAGTTTAATATTGTAAAAGATGTGTGTAGAACAGCACTCAAAGGACTGACTAAAGAAACAGCCAATGAATGTCTGACTTATA
This sequence comes from Paramisgurnus dabryanus, assembly GCF_030506205.2. Lineage (NCBI taxonomy): Eukaryota > Metazoa > Chordata > Actinopteri > Cypriniformes > Cobitidae > Paramisgurnus > Paramisgurnus dabryanus. Next base: position 36,502,930 of record NC_133353.1, on the reverse strand, counting down.
GTTGTGTCTGCTTATCAGCTGGGCGAGCAGATTATTTCAACATTGTAAGAATTACACACATGAACTTTAAAGTCATAATAAAAATCACATGCCACACGCGGTTGCAGTGCATAGCCGAGGTTTGAGGTCATCGTATGTTATGAAGGAATAACATCTGTAAGATTTTCTGGATGATTTTAATGACCTTCTGGAGTCTGAAAATGTAAGTTCTTCTCCAGACCGTTCAGTGAGATGGACAGATGTGCTTTAGTTTCTGGATATGAGAACAGGTGTTCATGGGAACACACGGCCAAGCATTCTCTGTTTGTCTGGATGTTTGTCAGTAAAGCACAATTCATGAAGGTGAACCTTACATTCACAGTTATTATTACCAGATTGACTTTCTTTTCACTTTCCCTCAAAACACATGCAAACCAAATATTAAAAATATTAATAAAATTACAATATGATATATATGCAATATAAAATATTATATAATTTAATATTTTTAATATTTTAATTTATATTAAATTAATATTTTAAATGTTTACCACATTGCATCACTTATCATATTGAGTTTTTAAAACGTTAATGAGAATATAAAATAGCTGTTTTATAAAAGCAATTATCCCTGTGAGCCGTGGTTTACAGTGAATTTATAACAGCTCAGAGACGTTGTTGAGCACGACACAGTGTTTATAACAAACATATACTTACTGGTATATTACCAGAGCTATAGATTGTGAATAAAACATTTCATGTATGTTGTTTAACTGTACTAGTTAAAAATATTTGTCAGTTAGCATTTATGGTATATAAGTCACTTATATTTTTTCAGAGGAAAATTCACAGACAGACTCCTGTAACCAACAATCAACACAGGGTGGATCCATATACAGTCTCACACATCTGCCCCAGATTTATATCACTATACCACCATTTCATATTAGCTTCCAGACATGGGTGAAAATAGATATTAACCATTAAATGTGTCAAAATAAGAGTCCTGTAGAACACAAACAGTGGTAAATGTGACACACAAAAACATATTCAGTGTTAATTGTGTCTCCAGTGCACAATGACAAGGCAGACATTTTGGATAGGACAGCTCTCAATTGTTTTTTTTATTACATTATTTGCTCTTGTAATGGGAAAGATGATAAAGACTAAATGAATTGTGTAATGTTGCATGCACACGTTATGCTGTGAAAAGAAAGACGATTATACTTTAGTCTGATTGTGACTGAGGTTAGTTGGGAAAAACAGGTAACATTGACATTAAAAGAACAATTTACATTGATTTTCATTGACTTGCATTGTGATACAACATCATTTGCCCTCATCCAGGAAACCTCTTGGGACAATATTTATAAAGTGTTCATAGTGTACAGTTTAAGTGCTTATATTATGTCGTTTGGGACAGCTTCTGTCATATAATGCATTTTATATCTAAACTATGAGACATTTTGATTCTTTAAAAGCAAGATAAAAGCAATAAATTCATCTTGTCGCTACTCGTCACCCATTTGTGGCCACTTCTGTTTTTTGACATCCCAGATATAATTATACCCATCATTGCATGATTATATATCTGCTCAGGAATCTGGCCAGCTGCCTTTAGTTTAGCCTACGCAAAGCCATTCTCAAAGAGTTTCTCAACAACACACCAAACGTCTTTTCTTCTACCTCTCCTTTATAATACTTTATAAAAACCTGTGCTAGGTAAACACCTGCTTTGCATAATGTAGTGTACTAAAATTAACTACAGCTTAACCCACAGGGAACAGAAAAGACTTCTCATTCACATTATTATAAAAAAGAGAAATGTGTTAATTCTGTGTTGTTGGATGTTTACGGTTTTATATGGCCACACACATTATGGGCCCTCCACCCCTTCGACTCCACCGCGCTCCTCCTTCTCTCCAGCTCGCCCATTGTCCTCCGTCCCTCCAGTGTCGCTCTGTTCTGCCAAGCCATCATCTCTGCTTTGCCTTGGTCCCTCCAGCTAGTTTTGTCATCTTGGACTTCTGGGTCATCGATGTCTAGGATGTCATCTAATTCAGCTCCGCCTCTGTCTGTCAGTCTTCATGCTCCTCCCATCAGAGCTCCGCCTTGGCTCCTCCCTCTGTCAGCTCTGAAATGGTGTTTCCTTCTGCAGACTCCTCCAGTTTTCTCCTCATACCTTTGTACAGTTATTGACAGCATGAAGACATACCCTTTGTAGGATTGTCAGAATAATGTTTTTGTTATTTTCTGTCTTTTAGTTGCATTGGTTACCAATTGGCCCCACCTTGTGTACACATAAATCCCCCTTTTATTCTGATGCTTGTAGTTTTTCATCCTTCGATTGGACGTCTGTGGTTTATGTAATTGTTGCTGTCGGTTTTCTCCTTGTTATTCTCAGTGTATATTTAAAGACTTTATTGGTGATATCTGCGTCACCCGTCCGGGTTTGGATTACACACTGTGTCTTACAGCGCGTGTTTCTCGCTTGTGTTTCTTCCGTGTTTATAGGAGTTCCAGTAACTGGAGATATAAGCTGTGGGTCATCCAACACATTTACCATTTGAGTTGCTCAAAAAAAAGTTTCTGAAATTAGTTGACCATGAGATAAAGCTGAACTCATTTAGATCATCATATGACATTAGGTCATTTTTGTTTTCATGTGAATTTATAATGGACTTGCAGTCTGCATCTTTAACCAAGACTAGTTGAATTTACTTAAAAAATCGGAGGAAAGCTTTTGCCATAAAAAATAAGTAATGTCAACTTAAACGAGTACATTTAACTAAACTAATAATACCAACTTAATTCAGCAAGTTCAGTAAACTTTATTTTAAGTTGATTTAACTTAATAATTTGTAATATAATTTGCTCTGTCCTACATCTCCATTAATTTAACTACTTAATTTATATATTTAACTTTATTTATTTATTTAACTATTTTAAGTTACTTTTATAAATGCCATTATAACAGAAAATTCATGACTGACTACACTGTAAAACATGAAAAGTTGGATTAACAACAAAACAATATTAATAATATAATAATTATATTTTATTAACAAATATTTAAGTAGTTCTTATCAGTTTTATTCTGTGAAAAATCTTCAATAATCCATATATTCAGGCACAAGGAATTATGGGTATTCCTCACAATATGTACTGATAATTTTAAGTTCATTTTACTTCATTTGTTTTAAATAAACTAAGATTTTTTTAAGTATATGCAAGTATATGCAAAACACAAAAATGAAGTGCCAAGATGTCAAGATAATATCAGTGCACACGTAATCACCACATGATGTTTTATAAAGACAAAGGATTGTCTTAGTGTCAAATGAAACTTTTAATATGCTTGCAAACATTACGACACGTACAGTTACATAACTTCCTGTATAAGTCCGTGTTTGGATAACACAAAGCAACTATCTCGTAGGCGAAAAGCGCAGCCAGAACGTCCATTTAGCAGCATCTGGAGATAAACGCACGCATCCACATGCGTTTAATGGCTGCTATCTTTCTTGTTTAGTTCCTGGGAAGCTGATAAAAGGCCGATCGTAGTGTTGTTATCCGTGCTGATGAAAAGCGGCCATTGACACATGCACTTTAGAGGAAGTGTGTGAGTGTTGGAAGACTTTAAATACCTCAGCGTTCTGTTTATCTCTCTTTCATTCGGCTCACTTCTGTCTGGCGATTATAATGGATCATCTGTTGTGCTTTTCAAGAGTGTTAGTATAAGAGAGTGTTGTAAATATTTCAAAGCATGCATTACATCTGAACTGTTCAGAGGGGCGGTCAAAGACCCCACCACTTAGCCCATTATTGTGACATGTTAGAATTAAAGGCTCACAAAAGAAGCTTGCACAACATTCGACATCTGGGTAAAAAAACATCAACTCAAAAAAACATGTCCTGGTTCTGCATAATAAAGCCTATTTTACTACCATTAAGACTAATGTATTAAGGGGAAAAACATTGCAATGTTCTCAGAATAGGTTTAATTAAAAAAATCTAATGTTCTTTCATATTTTAAATGAACATTTTAACAACTAGTACTAAGACTAACTTATACTATACTGTCCTATACAGTAAGCTGTATTGTTTAAAGTTTCCCACAGCATGTGATTTTACTGGTTAATTACTGGTGGAAGGTGGGCTTGACAGAGCTTTAAGAGCTTCACAGTCCTGTGTTAATAACAAGTGTTTCCTATTCAACACAGTCGAGCTGAATAACTTTATCATCTTACAGTCAGTCAATAAACACAGATTCACACAGCAGCTCAATGTCACTTTCTATCTGACAGCGTAAATGAGACCCTGAAAATCTTGAGACCTAATAGCTCTTGTGGCCTAAACAAAGTCAAACTTTGTAATTAAGATGGATGTATGGACATTTAAAGTAAAAAATCCTTTATTGTTTGTGAACGGTTGATTTTATGTCTCAGTTACAGACCCTTTTTAGGTAACAAACATTGTGCCGTTTTTATGTGGGCGAAGTTCAGGTGAATTCTGCCAACATTTCTCAACATCACAACAAGATGACATTTGCTTTCTTTGTATGGCCGACTCTGTGCCGCCTACAGTTTTCCTTTTGTTTTGCCTCCAGTTAGCGCTGTGACCTAATTGTGACGTCGGCACTAAAAGCGTCTATAAGACAATAAATCTGCAGAGCACTGCAGGAAAATACATCAAAGAAAAATTAAGAAATGAATAAGATGACTAATGAAAACAAATACAACAATAAAAAAGAAAAATTTTGGCTTTAGATTGCTATAATTTTAGTTCTTGATATGATCTTTTGTTTTGTTTTGTTTTTGTTTGTACGTTTGTGCAGAGGTGGACACTACTTAAGTATTATTACTTTCTACATAAAAGTAAAAAAAAAAAAAAAGTATTTGTATTTAATCAGTGTTTTTCTTTGGAAAACATACATTCCAAATTTTGGAATACTCCACTACATTTCATAATTTCAATTTTTTTTGGTTTATATTTAATATTTAAGTACATTAAACTTCTAGTAATTTTTTTATTTTTACTCAAGTTAAAAGTACTTTTGTACTTTTACTGAAGCAAAGTAAAAGTACACAATGTTTATGTAATTAGGTATTAAATCAATTTTAATATGCAATATAAAAGGAATACACAGTATAATTCTATGCTTTAGAATGTAGTGAACATTTTTGACTAAAGTAATTTTTTTCCCAAGACAAACACTTACTTAAAATACTCAAGTAGTGTCCGCCTCTGTGATTATCAGACAAATTTCCCCAGTTTATTAGATTTCTATTGTGTGTGACTGCATGGGCCGGTTACCGTTTAAGGTATGCAGAGGTTTTAAAGAGTCAAGGTTTAAAACCTCTAAAATTTTTTGTGATACCGTTTCCAAGGTATGAGATGTGTTTACCTGACCTACATGTTGTATGCTACTTAAAAATGAAATGTGTTGTGTTGAGTTGAAAAGTTGTTGTTTATACTCCTTACAGGGAACTCCATACTGATAGCTTTAATGGACGATATGTCATTTTGGAAAAATTTTCTAACGAATGTATAGATGTAAAGGTGTTTCATTTAGTCACAAATTTTGGTGGGAATTTTTTTAATGCCTTACAATCACTTACATCACCTTTAAATCAAAAGATCTCCAATATTAGTAAATTCTCAAATTTCTATAAACTTAAATTGAATATGTTGATGATATAAAACTTAAACGGTAGTGTTTTTTATATAGTGGAGACTTTTTGACCCTGCTCTATACATGTGATGTATAAGACATGCTCGCATGAAGTTTGTTTTTTATTTTTCTACTCACGTCTGCTCAGCTGAGATGGACATTTAGCACCTGCAGTCGCTCACTTTGAAAGATGTTTGAAAGACACAAGAATGTGTGCAGTAAACACTGGGGAGCTGTATTTATAATAAATCTACTTTATAGGCCTCCAATGGAGGAGATATCATTCAAATTTATGCTGACAGAGGTTGAGATGCTCAGCTGCAGTATAACACCGACCGTCCCCCTGCGATATAAACATAAGAACAGTCGGAATCAACCCAACAACTGTCTGGACTCTGATATGAATCACCAACAACATGTCATTCTACTTTCCATTGTTGTTTAACGCTGTTGTTTAACATTTTCTTAGAAATAAATATTTTTTTTATTTATAAACATTCAAATACATTGCAAAAATTGCATTGATTTCATTTGCACATAGGACCGCCAGGGCTGCAGGTGCCCGAAAAGAAAACGTTCTTATAGAAACCCCAGTTCCAGAGAATCCGCGTATGTATCTGTTACTACAAACCCTGTCACGAAACTAAACATTTATAATAATACATGACGGTGGACTGGTGTGGAGGCTGTGTTTGATAATGGTGGTTTAGACAGTAACTAGGTGTGCCTTGGATTTGCTCCCAACAGTGAATATTAAATGGTGAGATAATGAGCAGGTTGTAAAACCTTTAGATTGAATCTGGCAGATCTTCAGCAGCAGGATGAATGAGCAAAATTGCACACGTGAAACATAAACAGGAATCATAAAAAGCTTCTTTTACAGGCTGCCAGTCAAAAGCCCGCTGAGAAACTCAACACGTGCGTGATGAAGATCTGAGGCGTTTTCATCTTTGTCCCTGTATTTTACCTCCTCTTTCTCACTGCGACTGCAGGTGAGGGAAACCCATGGAGTAATGCCACAGATTCGGCTGTGAATCGCGTTCCAATTGGATTTGTGTTGGTTCTGTTGTCATGGCAATTAGTGGTGCCCCATCCTTCGCCCTTCCTGATTTTTTTGGCAGCCACGTACAGCTGAGGCAGTAGAGAGTGCATTACATCATCCAGAAACATAAGCTTCTCAAAATTATATTATGTAAGGAATCATTGATGACAGGCCGTTGAATTATTTGAAAATAATGCAGACCCAAGGTGGTAATGCGGCACAACAAAGCAGAGGTGCATTAATTTAAGATTAGGGTTAGGGTTATTTAAATAATAACTTTAAATATTGAATAAGTTATTTTAGGACATTTGACAAGTTACGTGTTCGTTTATCCAAAAATAATGCATAGCCGTGGAACATTTTTCAACCAATCAGAATAAAGCGTTCAACAGCCCTGAGGTATAAAATATAATATAATCATTTTGTATACATAATAAATTCATTAATATATAATAATTTGATTTCATATTATATATGCGATCAAGAAAATAATAATTTTTTAATTTATATTTTAGCAAACTTTAGATTGTGAACTAGGTCATGTTCCCATATTTATAAGTTAGTAGACAGTACATTACTGTTGCCCTCACGTGTAGGGAAAAGAAGATGATGATGACGGTCCACACTAAACCTACAGCAGGGCCAAACCTGTGGCAGAACTTAAACACAGACTTACTGTCCTGATATGATGATTCTCAACCTCATCTCAGAAACGCAAAGTACAGAAAACAAACAAGACTCAGCCGAGCAGAAACTTTTAAAGACTTCATTCTAAAATTACTCTCACGGGCAAAATAACCAACAATTACAAACCTCAGTCAGTCAGTAATCCAGAGAAAGGTCATGGGATACAGATCTTCTACTAATTGAATTTGTATGCCCTTGTGTAACCTAATATCGTCTCTCCAAAACAGACAGCATGTTTACTTACAGTCCGATAAATGAAGTAAGACAATCTCAATCTGTGCTTTTAGTCTTGTGCTCGGTTGACCATTTGTAGTACAATGTTGGGCAAAATTCATCATTTAGGAATCATCTCTCTTGAGTCATCAACAAAATGTTAAATGATATATGTACAGTACTGTGCAAAAGTCTTAGGCCACCATACCAGAATTAGATTAGTTGTTTTTGCAATGTTATATTGATCATATATAATTGTTTCTCAGTCTCTTTAATAGAATACATCCAGAAAATACAGGAAATGTGTGTATAGTGTTAAAAACTGAATAAAAATGTAAACGGATGTGTCAAGTTTTTATGGTAAACTCCCCTTCCACTTGAGCAATAGCAGAAACTGCAGGATCTCTTAAACCTAAATAAAATTAAATCTTAATTTCTAATTTTAAAGAAATTAGTAGTTTTACTTCATTCTGCCCATGCAAAAACACCCACAGACGATGCCTAAAGAAGACATTTAGTCCTGAAAATGTATTTTTTTTGTACATAGTTACTGTATTTTCTGTTTGTATCTTAATAAAATAGATTGAAAAATAAATATGGATGGACATTAAAATTTCTAAAACAACAAGTCTGGTGGTGGTGGCCTAAGACCTTTGTGCATATGGGACTGTGAATCGATATCAAAATCTGTCAAAAGACTGTAATTTAGATTAATCGCATGAATGTCCTGAGTTAACGCGTGATTAATTGCAACATAATCGCACATTTTCATCTGTTCTATTTAACACTTTTCAAGTTTTCCCCAACAGTCAATCAAACATTCACTTAAGACATATTAAAAATTATATCAGTGTGAATTCTTGACAAAACAGATATTTTTAAAACTTTAATTCTGTGTATATGTGTATATATCGAGGGTCGTGCATCTGCGTGCATGCTTCAGATGTGTCAGTCAACATGAGGAAGATCGTTTTTGAGTCTTGTCGCTTTTAATAACTCTTTTAACATTAATCAAGTCCTGCACTTTATTTCCTAACTCCTGCATGTTTTAAAACCCAAACCAAAATCTCAGATGCACAAGTGGATGGACACACATCCTTTACGCATTTTGGAAGATACACCTTTTAGAAAATGTACAAATAAAGATCATTTTAGATGTTTCATGACTATTTAAAAAGGTTAGCTACTGGCTAGGCCAAGGGTCAAACAGAAATTGCGCGTTGTGTTAATCGCATGTTAACAAAATTAGTGTTGTTAAAATTTATTTACGTTAATGTGTTATTAACTCATTAATTTTGACAGCCCTAATATATATATATATATACAGTATATTATTTTCTGGAAAGGTTATGACGTTGGTAAAAAGAACATTATTCCCACACATTAACTTCCCAAAGAGTGACGTAGAAATGTTGGAGCGTGTTTGAATGAGGCGTATAAGGCAGGCGTGGATAAGCCTTCTCCTTTAGAAAGAATATCTCTTTGGGATTGAGACTTTAATCTTTGCGACTTTACAGATTTTCATACAGTATGCACAAACAGCTTTTAACACTCTGAAGACAAAGGAAAACATGAAAGCGCATCAAATGACCCCTTTAATGTTTCTGGAAAGCCCCAAATGTGGATGATAACATAGAAAAAGTACACCTTTGCACCTAAAGAGTTCATATACATATGTATTTTATACATTTCTGTACCTAAATGGTAGATAGTAGAACCTTTTTAAAGCATAGATCCATTTTTTCTAACAGTGTTTTATTAGCATTTCACTTCAAATACATGAAGATGTTTAATTCTGTATTCACATTTAAATGTTTGCTCTACCTGTAATGTTTCTTCAGATAGAGAAAAAGGATTTTTGGAGTGTATCAGTTGGATCAGTACACTTGAACAGGGCCAGAAACACACTGGTTCTTACTCAGGGAAGTATGTTGCCCCGAGCGCTGCCAAGTTTTTCGGACCACTCCCAAAGTTATAGCAGCGCTCTGCTGGTAATCACATGCTAGCTGAAGGAGTTTGGGAGGGGCTTTGCTTTAAGAGCTCTTGTCCTTGTTTAATTATGTTTCTGGTGTTTGACCTAAAGGCTTCGGGTCTTGCTGGGTTGTTTTTTTTTCCCATAGTCCTTCACATAAATTGCACGGTGTCCCACTGAGAAATTATAAGCACGGAAATGCTGAGATCCAGAAACTGCAGGACTGCCCGATCGCACACTTTTCCATCAAACATCACTCAAATGTAATGAAAAGACACAAATCTTGTGAATATAAATGCGGGAATGAAACGGCATGCTTCAAAGCAGTATCTTGTAAAGCGTTACGATGTATCATCAAATCTTTTATAAATGGTATGATGATACATCCACGCTCATAATGTAGACACCATAAAGAGTTTATAGGATGTCTTAATGTAAGAGGACAGTCAATCTATTAAACTGTCACTCACTTTAAGTTAATGCTTTGACTACAGTAAAAAACATTTTATAGCTAGTTTATTCTGGTTTGAGTCGTAATTAATTCCAAATCTGTCAAGATCAAAGGATCAAATTAAAGCTTTGTTTTCACTAAACGCATAACAGACTCATCTTAATATAAAATCAATCATTTATGGTGGAACTGCACAGCACGTGACTTCCTTTGGTTAAATATTCCTGTTAGTCATTATTATAAACTAAAGGTTCATCTTTACTCATTGATGGTCTGTAAATCTAGTAAGGTGATTGAAACCCAGAATACTTGAATGTTGTCCTTCCAAGAGCCCGTGGTTCACACACACACTGAGATGTTAGCATTTTCCAACTGCTTGGAATTCCTTCCCGCCGTCCGGAGAGCACACACTGTGTTTTAAAACTTGTTGGGCCCTTTCAAGTTTTATTTGAAAGTATGTAATTACATTCTTGAAAAAATAACAGGTCTCTGGAGAGATTTATATTGAGTATTAAATGTCAAAGTTTGAAAAGACCCAGTTAACACTCGCTCATCCTCCTAAGAGCCTCTCAATGGCCTGAAATGTTAAGAGGGTTTAAGGATATGGATGTGCAGTTAAAATAAATATGCAGAAAAAAGAAAGAAAGAGAGAGAGAGAGAGAGAAGGAGAGACTAACACGGGTGCGAGAGAGTGCTGTCCCTTCCTTAAAAGGTTTCGGCAGGTAGAAAGTTTCACCAGGTTTTATTTTTGGCTTGTACTGTCTGTTAGTTTTATGCAAGAAGTTGTTGTTTACGGTTTATAATAAAATCGATGCTTCTGATTGTAAATAGATGAAGTATGTTTGAAAACATTTCAGTGTAAACTGTTTTGAGCAGTGTATGTACCTGCATCATTAACATTTACATTACAGTCTCATTTCTTTCACATCTCAAAGGTTTTATTGTCATTTTTGTATTGACTGGAATGCAGATTTCTTTGTCTTGCTAAGCTTCATTTTATATCTTACATACTGTGTTTTATCTCATACACAATAAAAAATGAAGAGTTTTTTCCAAAACCAGATATAAAAATTTAAAAATGTGTTTATTATTATGTTATCATGTTTATGGTGCTACTTAGCTGTATTTTTTAGTTATGAAGGCTTAAATCAAAACATACCAACTGCAGTTTGATTGATATTAATTGGACGATCAAAAAATTAGATTTTTGTTCTCTGGTTCTTGGAACCTAACTCTTTTTCACACATTTAAAGGTGCAGTGTGTAGATTATAGTGGCATCTAGTGGTGAGATCGCAAATTGCATCAAACAGCTCAGTCCACAAAAACACATAGAGAAGCTACGGTAGCCGGCTCAGGACAAAAATGTCATCATCAAAGATAATATTGTGATGAAACGCTCTCTGTAGATCAGTTTGTCCTACTGTAGAAACATGGTTGTGACTTTCATATAATGGGACTCGCGGTGGATGTAGATAAAAATGGCTCATACAAACAATGCAGTTCATTATGGAAGGTCTTTATGCACCACTAATATAGCTACCCAATCTCACAAGGTTGTGTGATATAGTCACATACATTTTGTATTCTTTTTTCATGATATTATCACGAATTTTCCGCATTTTTTTGTGATTGTATAACGAAATCATGTTTTCGTGCGATTAACACGTATTGGTTACTCAACTTCTTTTTCCTATTTTTAAACCATTTCGCTTCGATTTAGGGTTAGATTTGGTGCCTGCATTAGAATGTGCTTTATGTATTGATTTATAGTATTTTTTCTGATAAATTTTTTTGTATGTCGCCTGGCGGTAGGGTTAGAGTTGGGTTTGGGTAGGGATTAAGGATGCAGCGATTAACCGGTTTCACTATTAACCGCGCTTTAAAATGTCACGGTTAAGTAACCGTAAAGCCTCCGCTAGACCGCGTGTTTTTGTTTCACGCACGCACACACAAACCAGATCCACGAACCACCAAGAGGCGCGTGCGGCATGCGACATGCTTGTTAGCGCACTGTATGACAAAGCTCCGCGTTCAAAAGAATGTGTTCGCGTGACACGTCTCTGGTTGTTCGTGCATCTGGTGTGTGTGTGTGTCTGTGTGCGTGCCTGCACGGGTGCGTGAAAGAGCCACACTCCAATCGGTCTGTGCAGCATTAAAAACCTCCTCCTCGCGGATCAAATCCGGGCGGGGCTCCTGGTGGTCTGACTGCATTTAATAACGTTGAATTATTTTAACGCGTTAATGATTTATGAATTCATAGCATGAGTTAACACGCTAATGCTGCCAGTCCAAAATGACTCACAGAACCCAGTCCAGGATGACCCTGTGTTATTATTCGTCTTGAGAGGCTCTTATCATTTTTACTAATACTTCAAACAAATCAAAATAATATACATTTAGTTTTATAATATATTATAATATTATAATATATATTCAGTCCAAATATAAAATTAGATTTATTCAAAAGATCATTAAAATGAATAGCCTACAGGTTTCAAAAGGCACCTATACTGTTTAAGTCAAAGCCTGCTAGGTTATTATTATTATCATTTGTCCAAGAATTACAGAAAAAATACACAAACTGAAAATACAAAAGAATTTAGCAATTGTTAAAAAATTTATGAATGTGATTTTTTTACCTTAATGTTGTAAAATAAATGAGTCCATAATAACCGTAATAACCGTACAACCGTGATTATTTATCAGACTATAACCGTACCATCAAAATCTATAATAGGGAACCTAGTAGGGATGTCATTTTATGTAAATCTAACCCTAAACCGAAGAAACAATAGTAAGAAAATAGGACAAAACAATTGAGTAACCAATACGTGATAATCACACGGCAACAGGAATTCGCTATACGATCACGAAAAAACGCGGAAATTCGTGATAATATCACAAAAAAAGAATAAAAAATTTACGTGACTATATAACGAAATTTTGTGAGACTGGGTTGAATTATGTAGATTATTTTGCATTTCTGTCAATAGATCCTCCTAAAAATTACACACTGCACCTTTAAACTACACTTTCAAAAAAAAGATACATGAAGGCACAAAAGTTGTCAGTGGGGCGGTAACTTTTCAAAAAGGACACTTTTGTACCTAAAAGGTGCATATTGGTACCTCAAAGGTGGTACATATTAGGAACTTTTTAAAAGATACTGTCCCAGTGACAAAAGGTTTTAGTGTGTGTTTAGTTAAAATGGAAATGATGGAGGATAAAATTCTTCTGTTGCTATTGATTGTTTCATGTCTCGTATTTAATTTTTATTATTCTTTTCAATGACACTTTTCAGTCATTGATAATTTCTCCCTTTATATTTTTTATTTGCATACATATTATGAGAAAATATTTGCTGTCAAGACTAGAATATGTTGTGTGTTTAAGATTTATTCTTTTGACAGATCAACTTTGTGCATATAAAATCATACATGGGCAATTATTTTAGTATTGATAGCGATCTCTCTCTCTCTCATTTGTCTCTCTCTCTTTGTCTCTCTCTCTCTTTGTCTCTCTCTCTCTCTCTCTCTCTCTCTCTCTCTCTCTCTCTCTCTCTCTCTCTCTCTCTCTCTCTCTCTCTCTCACTCTCTCTCTCTCTCTCTCTTCTGATAGATCTGATGATTCAGTACTTACAGTGATGATTGCTTTTGAGTGTCAATACGTCCTCTTAGTTTAAAGGAACATTCTCAAGTGCTCTCATCTTCTGATAAAAGAAGCTTTTAAATCATTTAAGAAAATTCCCCTCCGTGACCTCCGGAGGTCCAACACGCTGAGCTTCACAAAGGTTCTGGACAGTGTTGTGGCAAGAGTGTCTTCTAACACTTCCAAAACAAACTAAAAAAAGTCCTCCACACTTCAGCATGCAGCTCTGATAAGTTCATCTTCACACATCTTCTAGCCAGCTGTCAGAGGAAGAGAGATAGACAAACTGTGTGTTAATGGAGAGACATGTTGAAATACAGCATCATAGATTGCAGGCAGATCAGAGACTTACCATTTTAAATAAACACTGTATTTATTCATTTGACGTATATATTTACTTTAACAGATTTGCTTTTACTTCAAATATACGTGCACAATTAAGTTTAAATATACATTAGTCTTCTGGTCTTGTGTATGAGTTCAAGTTCATATATTTGTTTAAAAACAAATAATGCAAAAAAAAAATATTTTTTAGTTTTAAATAGCTTCATTCATATTTTGTAAAAGCAAGTTAGCACTTTAAATGTAAATGTTTGACAGATAAACATGAGAGACATGATGTGTGATATCTTGCCGTCAGACGTCAGAGTTCACTGCTAAACATCACACCAATAATTTTACTAAAACCTGTCTGTTCCATGTTAACTTATGTTCTTATCAGTGAAAAACCCTTCACAAATTTGTTATTAGTGCGCCTATCTTGGGAAGGTCTTCATTTCTCTCAGTTTCAACGAAGAAGCGCTAGAATATTTGTCATCTACTCTGGTTATGATGCAACATCAGTTTCACAATATTAGCTCATATTACCCCTAAATAATCCTCACGTTTGCTTCTCTTTTAGGTCAAGCAGGGGGATTAAAATAGTTTGTCCTGTGAATGTATGCATGCTGTGGCTAATAGCATTAAATGAAGCACTAACTGAAGAATGCAGCGGTGAGCGAGACCTATAGTGTAAGTGTTATTGGATCATCAGGTGCATGTCTGCACTGGTAAGGTCTTGACCAGGAGAGAAGATGAGAGGACTGTGTTATGACACTGAGCAGAGGTCGCTTCTCTTAATTATGGGCTGGCGTTCATAGCTAAGTGTTAATAACCAGACCTGATCTCAAATGAGGTGAGCTGTTGACCTCTTTAAACACCTGACGGCCTATCAAACGCAGTGCGGGACATGAAACGTTCTTTGGCACCCCCAACAGGAGGAAATATTTGCACGTGCACACACAGGATTGAAGTAAATAGGATTTTTCTACGACCAAAGACTCAGATTGTGTGTATGGGGGAGGATGAGCACATGTATCACCTTGAGCCAGACAGGTAAGTAATATGGTAATGAGAGTGTCTGCGAGGGTTTCTTCTCACACCGGGGGTTAATTGTTATTATAGGGGCAGAAGGTCAAAAGCCTTCCAACATGCACAGTTTTCCACTTAAACAAGACACTTTATATGATTGCTTTCTATGAGGGTTCACTTTAAATCTGAGTTGATCGAATGTTTTTCATCAATTAAGGAGGTAGCGGTCAGGCAAAAAAGCATTTCATACAAACTAAGACTGAACAGGTCAGAAACCAAATATTTATTTACCTCAGAGATGCCTTTATCCAAAGGTATACATTTTTATTAGGAATCAAACCCACAACCTTTCGCACATGCTCTAGCTATGCTGTTATGTTCAACAAATAGTTATTATGACTTCATATTCTGATTACATTAGATTTAGTCAAAATACATGATTGTGCTGGTGCATTAAAAAAAACCTACTCAAGATTAGAACCCCACACATCTTCTGAAGCTCTAGAAGCAGCCTTCATTTTTAAGAGTATACTTTATTTTCATGCTATCCTCTACTCCCTGGTCTGCGTCACTGCAGTGTGGTCAACCCATATGATGAAATCTCCACAGACAGTGTAATGGATAACATGTGTTTGCTGTTGAACCCTATACTCAGTATATATTCACAGTCTGAAAGAGATCTCATGTGGGGTTTATCAGAGGTGTTGGGTGAAGCTCAGTGGGTTGAAAGCGTAGGGGTGGAGGCAGGAGATCTCTATAGGGCGGACACATAAAACTGGCAGTAGATCTGGATGTGTGATCAGTCGCTGAGGTTCTCTTTGCACTCTTGGACATCTGTGGAGCTACAGAGATCTGCTCGTGCGTTATTGTGATGGATATAATGTGCTAATTTCTCCAGGCTTTTGGACTTTGTTGGTGTTTGTAGTGTCTTCTGTTGAAAACTTCGTCTATTCTCATCTCCGGGATAACGTTTGCACCTTTACCAATGGTAAGCTGGTATTGTCGTGTTTTATGGAGTATTTTATACTCAACTATCATGAACTTCTGTAGTATTTTGATGTAGTTACTGTCAGACGCGTACAACAGCTTGGATCCTTTGACACAAAAGCATTTTTAAAGCATTACGCGGTTCGCGCGCGCACGCGTTTTGGGTACTTTTGCGCATAACTGAATAAGCTTTCACGCGCCATCTACACTAGAAGTGAACGACGCGAATGATTTGAACGATCCTTTTATAATAATATTAAGAGCTGTATGCAACGCTTTTTATTTTAATCCATAACGCTGCGCGCAAAGCCCATTGGTAAGTCAACGCTTAATGCGTGAAACAGCGCAGATGTCACACACCAGTCTGAGTATTTCTGTAACTTTGTCGCTTCGTACACACTTGATAGTTTACACAACTAACGATTTTAGACAACTAAACGTGATCACACACACACACCTGACCGCGCGCGTGCAGTATAGTAAAGGCGTCCACTGGTTACTCATCAATGTACGCTTAATAATAATATTAATACTAATGCATGACATGGCATGCCTGTTCATTTCAAACACGTGTTGCGCATTGATAGGCTATACCTAAGATTTGAGTTTTGTCGTTTTTTTATTTTCTGTTCTTAATTTTGGAAAGTTCAACAATGAAAGTTTAACAGCTGAGTGAATATAAATCAGTATTTTTTTGACCTGGAGACCTGAGCTATGTCTTATAGGAGTTGCTGATGCCATTAAAACATTTCTGGGCTCAATTTTGACAAAGACACAGCAAAACATGAGTTTAAAAATGGATCATATGTTAATCTTTAGACCTCAAGAAGGTTACTTTCTGTTACTGGTTTCTGTTGTCTTGATGTTATCTGCTGGAGTTTGTTTGGTCAGTAGTACAACACATATTTAGTCCAATACATGAGTTTTGTTTTATTTTGCATGTTTTTAAGGTAAAATGCTGACATTGGGTCTGTTACTGTAGTAACCTGCGGCTCTTGTGCCATACAAGTAAAGAAGCAATAATGTAATTCAGCAGGGTTGTGTACAGCTTTTCCTGATTTTGCCAAATTAAAGGAAGCAGAGAGCACTATAAACGAGAATCTTTACAACAGCACATGTACTGCACTTCATCGTCAAACACATCAAAAAGAGATCCTGTAAATATTTAGGCTAGTATTTGTAGGCTTTTAAACAAGAGTAGGTGGTCTGAAGTAACCCTTTGTTTGTGCTTTGTGTTCTTTCACGTACACATACTATTGCACTACACTGCTGGAAATCACAATTTTTCAAAGCAAATGTTAAGACACGAACCCACAAAGTCGTCTCACCTTCGTGCACAAACTACATCTTACTTGATCCAAACTACACAACTGTTGCTTGACTGTGTGGACACACAGCACTCATGGCCACACACACATGATGTTTTTGTTAATATGCATCATTCCTGTTGTAATGCTTGGATCTGCTCCAGTAGAACTTGATCCAAGAAATGACAAAATACATGCGTCGCTTTCACTCGAGCATTAAGCTCAGCTGTGGATTTAGTGATGCCATTGTTTTCTGAGACCTTTCACAAGCACTTGTGATTGTTATTACTGCGTTTCCTCTCTTCATTCACTGATGTCTCTTTTGCTAGAAATGTGTCCACCATTTGATGGTGTGTGTGATACAATGAGAATGAACAGATCAGATCAGTGTACTGTCACTATATAACATTGTGGGATTTTGAGGGAGGGTGCTAAAGACTATTTAGGGGAATTCACCTTCAATTGCAGACCATTATTAAAAGAGGCCTCTTTGTTAAGAAACAAACCTCTTCTTTTTATGTAAATTTGAATTGCCGGTGTTTTCACGCCTGCTGGTCTTTGAGCGGAAGTGACGCACAACTTACTTCTCATTGGTGTTTTGGGGGGCAAATTGCTCAGGTGCTCGGTTAGGAAAATATATCACACGATCCATACCAATGCCAATCAAACTTTTGCCTTTCTTTCAGGAAAAAAACCTCAGGAGAGTTCTTCAACAGCCTTTCAGGAACACGTAACCTTTACCTGAAGAACTTGTCCTGGATCAGCTCTCGACAAACATGGACTGTTTTCCCATGCTTTATTTTCTGTCGGTAAGTGGGCCACGCCCATCCACTTTCCGTCGCGTGACAGGGTTGTTACATATTTTGGGAAAATTGAAAGGAATTAGTCACTCGTTCACTTTTATTCCACTGAGATGTGTGTGGTTGGGTGTAGTCGTCGTGTGACATCAGTTTAACTAGCATATAATTCAACTTGTAGTGCAATTATTTATGAATTATTTGTGTATTGTCATGAGGAGCGATATCTAATTGCTATTGTAATATAATACAGTAAACGACTGCATTGGACAAATACACAGTAGAAGAGTGTTAATGTAAATGCTTTTAGGTACACAAGGTGAATTTTGTGTTGTGTAAGATCACATTTTATATCACAAAGTAAGTACGCTTCTTTAGCTACAGTAATTTTACTGTAATTTAAATTTTTTTCATTGCTGTCATAGCGTAGCAACTGTTTGAAGTTAATGGTACTTTTAACAATTTACAGTTGACATGTTAATGTCTAGCACATTAAATAGCACAAACATTCTTGCACACTTTTCAGTACAGAGGCTTTTACACAAAGCATTAAGACTGAAACTTTTTTATTTGAAGGACTTCATTCTGTGAAGTCTTACTAGTTTTCTCATTCCTTCCACCAGAGACATCATGATTCCTGGTAATCTAATACTGATGGTTATTTTATTATGCCAAGTCCTACTGGGAGAGAGCAGCTATGCTAGTCTAATACCTGAGGAGGGGAAGAAGAAGGTCTCGTCTCATCATCTGGGTCATGACCTGCTGCTGGACTTTGAAGCCACGCTGCTGCAGATGTTCGGGTTGCAGATGCGTCCACGACCCAGTGACTCAGCGGTTGTGCCCCAGTATCTGCTCGATCTGTACCGTCTGCAGTCCGGAGAGCTGGAGGACGCTGCGGGTCACGATGTCAGCTTTGATTATCCTGAGAGATCTACGAGTCGAGCGAACACTGTGAGAGGATTTCATCACGAGGGTAAGCCAACAACATACAGACAGCATATAAAACATAACTCGGTGTTTAAAAGCTAGCAGACCACATTATCAGAAACTTTTGGAAATAAAATGTATGTTCAGTATAGCAAAGGGCCAATTGTTTTGTATCGTCATGTTCGTTTACCTAAATGCGTTAGGGTTGACACCTCATTGAAAAACAGATAAATTAGAATTTGTAAAGCTTAAACAAAATCTCTGTGATTTAAAAACAGATGGTGGTCTCTTTGGTGCCAATGACACTTTACATCCTATCCTTTAGATGTGTTATGGTTGACACCACATTGAAAAATAAACTATGAAGTTAAAAGGGCATCAAAATGTAGTTGATCTGTGCTTTTGTGAAACAGAACTTAATGAATCTTTGTACTTTAATGAAGCCTGAAATCTGAAGGTTCACCACCAACATTTTAGTTTGTAGCAGCACAGTGTTCAGCTTTTTTAAAGTACGCATGGACCATGTTTGCTCAAAGTTCATTGTCCTTATGTATCAATATTGTAGATAATATAATACATTTGAAATTGCTAAAGGAATCGGTGTCCTGATGTATTTTTCTTGCTCGTCTCCAGAGCACATGGAGAAGCTCCAGGCAGACGGCTCATCTGAGACTCCTCTACGTTTCCTTTTCAACCTCAGCAACATCCCTGAGGATGAGCTCATCTCCAGCGCTGAGCTTCGTCTCTACAGGCAACAGATAGATGATGCAAACTCAAATCTCGAGCACAATGGAGATGAAAGTCTCCATCGAATAAACATTTACGAGGTGTTGAAGCCTCCGCAGGCCGGCCAGCTCATTACGCAGCTCCTGGACACCCGGCTGGTGCGTCACAACGCGTCCGCGTGGGAGAGCTTCGACGTGAGTCCCGCCGTGTCGCGCTGGACCCGCGACAAGGACTCCAACCACGGGCTAGCCGTGGAGGTTCTGCACCTGAACCGGACCCCCCGCCACCAGGGGCGCCACGTGCGCGTGAGTCGGTCCTTGCACCCGGTTCCGGGCGAAGACTGGGACCAGCTACGGCCGCTGTTGGTCACTTTCGGTCACGACGGCAAAAGTCACCCGTTGACGCGTAGAGCGAAGCGCAGCCCCAAGCAAAGAGGCCGAAAGCGCAATCGCAACTGTCGGCGGCACGCGCTGTACGTCGACTTCAGCGATGTGGGTTGGAACGACTGGATCGTGGCGCCGCCCGGGTACCAGGCGTACTACTGCCACGGGGAGTGCCCGTTTCCCCTGGCCGACCACCTGAACTCCACCAATCATGCTATTGTACAGACGCTGGTTAACTCTGTCAACACCAATATTCCCAAAGCTTGCTGCGTTCCCACAGAGCTCAGTGCCATCTCAATGCTCTACCTGGATGAAACGGATAGGGTGGTCCTGAAAAACTATCAGGAGATGGTGGTAGAAGGGTGTGGCTGCCGTTAAGCGGACATATACGGACGTTTACACCTGAATGTTCAGACTTGGACACTTATTTATAACGTTTATGTTGAGGTGTTTGTTGTTTGTGTCATTTTTTGTCTTCTTCTTGACCATATGATCATATATTTTGACAAAAAATATCTATATATATTTATATCAACATAATAAAACAAAAGTGTTCTTATTTTAAATATGTAATTCAGCTGTACAGCTTTTCATAATGTATATCAGACTGTAATAAGGGTTTTTCTAAAAAAAAAAACGCCACTAAAATGTTTATTTACTGCTAGTATTTATTTGTTTAATACAAAAAAGAAATACAGTACACGCTCTCCCATCTGACCTGCTATATGATCCAAAGAGCGAGAGCATTGTTTGTCTACTTAAAATAGAGCACTGTGTGAATCTCAAGAGAATCGATGTTAATGTTTTATCAGTCAAAGAAATCTGATACGTGTCACTTTTTCCTCCAACATTTGATCACAAAAAACATCTTCCCAATATCATTTTCAAATAAATTGTAAAACAATTCAACAACAGTGTGAGATAATAATAATAAAGGTGTTGTGTACAGCTTTATCAGTGTTTCATGCATTACGATGGCATCTTACGCATTTTTTTTATATTTAAACATTTTGGGGCAGTTTCATGGACAGGGCTTATCCCAGTCTAATGTTTGAGCTGCTTTAATTTAAAAACATCTTCCATCTTAATATACATTAGTGCCATTGCTTTGTCTCAAGATGCACACCAGTGTTGTTTTTTTTGTAAGGTATGTTTGTAAAAACTACTTAAATGTCCTAAAATAACTATTGCATTGTCCTGGAATAATCTAAACCCTATCCAGGAAAGTTGAAGTTTGTCCACTTAAAACACCATTTGAGACCATTTTGGGGGGGGGAATAAGAAAAAAACCTACACTAGTAAACAGCTGTATGCAAAATAGTGGTTGTGTTCTGTATGGTTCAACTAATGTGATATTTACAACAGATTTCTTTATATTTGAGTGAAAAAGATACATTTATATTGAAAAGTTATAGTGTATCTGTAGGTTTACTTTTTAAGTCCTGCCATCAAAAACAAATAAAAGATATTAGGACTGTGACATCATCCTTGCTGTTTTACTCTCAGATGACTGTATTACAGTAAAACACTTATCAATGAAGTAAACGGTGAATAAATAAATACAGTCGTGAATCTTGAGGAAATGTTAATGTGTGAATGTACAGCATCGTGACGTCACGTCATCTCCAGCAGAGGAAACAGCAGGGATAAAAAGCTTCACAATAGAGACGAGACACTGATGTTATTGACACGTCTGGAGACGCGGTGACGCGCCGCTCCTCTGTCTCTCGAGTCGCGACGCGTCTGCAGACAGACAGACTGTCAATCACTCTCATTTACGGCAGCGGAAGCGCGCGCTTATCACGCGTTTGTTAAATCCACACAAATAATCTCTGGTGTTGTGTTAATAAAACACAAACACTGTAAAGGAAACACAACGCGTGTTATTATGTGAAAGAAATACGAAATACGATTTAGGGACCATTTGATTCTCCGTTTTAATTTGTCAGCAACCTATACTGAAATGATGTTTATTAAGATATCAAATATTTACTACGCTGATTCTACGTTTTTTTTTTTATTAAGACTTAATGTAAAGAGGAAATATTGTTAATGTAAATGTATTGTATATTGTTGTTGTTGCAAGATCTGCTTAAGAAATACATTTTGGGTTATTATCGGGAAATGGTGTCCCGGTGACTATTTCATGATTTTATAAAAAATATATATAGTCCTACTACCTTCCTTTTTTGACATTTTTAGTTTACTGTAAAACATTTGCTGTAGTTATGCAGCAGTTTGTCAGTAATGTACTGTAGATTTATATTTATCTAATTTTTTGGAAACAGTTTGTTCAAACTTTAATGAACATTAAACATAAATTTTTTATCTTTACAGAATAAAATGATAAAATAACAGCCTCATGCAAAGCGTTCTGGGAACCAAAAATCCTCATCAACCTCTTTTTTTCCTGATTTTGTTTTCCAAAAACACCTTGCATAATGCTGTTCATTTGCTGTACAGATAAAGTCTTGTCAGTGTTTAATGTTCATTTATCTTTGTTGTCAGTAAATAACATAAATGTAAATCTACAGTAAGTTACTGGCAAACCAGTAATATATCATTTATACAGACATTTTAACAAATATATTGGTCACAATAATTATGGAAAAATTAACTGTGTAAATAATTTTTTGACAAAATACATATTCATCATATCATAAATTAGTATGTAATTGACTACAATGCACACACTGTAAAAATTGCTGTAATTATGCAGCTGGTTGCCAGTAACTTACTGTAGAAGATAAAGACTGAAAATGTTTCATGTTCATTTAACTTTAAACAAACTGTTGCACGTAAATAACTTAAATGTAAAATCTACAGTAAGTTACTGGCAGCTAGTTTCCAGTAATACCCATTAAGTAATTTCTATAGAATTTTTTTACAGTGCACTGAAACAGAATATTAAAACCAGACTTTTGAAGAGTTTCACTTTAAAATGTTGGGTTGTTTTCAGTCCAGTGTTGAGAAAAAGGGATGAATCCAACCATTGGGCTAAATTAACCCAGAAAAATGTTTATTTGTGACGCAATAATGGGTTAAAACAACCCTAATAGGTTGGGTTTGTTCCTTTTTACCCATGCTGGACTGAAAAGAACCCAGCACAGATGATATGAAGTCTTACCTGTGTTTGATGTTGGAGGAGAGGTCCTGGCACAACTCCAGAGGAGAATCACGAAATGTGATTTCTTGAAAGCAGTAACCTTTAAATACAATGATAAAAATGCAGATGTTTTTAGATTGGATTGGAGTGAGTCTGTTTCCTGAAAATGCACAGATTATACTATGATTGATGAGTAAAACAAGCATTATCATCTTTAATCTCTGAAGAGGAGATAAGGGAGGGAAGCCTGTGACATTTGTCTTCTCGCTTAGCTTTCGTCAGATTACCTGAGCCTGGAGGTGACGGCTGCCACTTTCTCTTTGAAGACTATATCAGACACAGATTATGTCAGATGAGGCAAGACAGGAATTTCATTTTAAAGTGGCTGAGGGCAGCGGTGAACAAACCGCCCTGCGTGAAGATAACATCACTCAAATCTCTCATGCAGAAACGTATCAAAACACTTTAAATCACCAAATTGTCCGTATTGATTTGATAATTTTCCAGTTTATGTCACTTATTATAAGATCTTAAGTATTTGTTATTGTCCTTTCAACACTTCACATGGTTATGCATGATGAGTCTCTTGATTGGCCCTAAGGTTGAGGTTTGACCTGCGTGCTGTCCGTCAATGGTTTAAGCACTTAAAGTGTTTGTTGTTGAGACAGAGTCTCTCTGTGCGGTCGCGAGCTCAGACGTGTCTCATCACGCATTAAGCATGCAGCGGTGGATGTGTGGTTTGTTTAGATGGGAGGAGATGGTGTGGCTAATAACGGCTGATGGAGGTGCAGATGGAGGTCAGATCCTCTTGTTTCATTCCCTCACTAACTGAGCCGAGCAGGTGATACGTTACACGCCGCCACTTCACATCTTTACAACAGCAGTGTAATTGGTGTCACCCGGGTTCAGCCTGGCACTGAGGTGTACCTGACACCTGCACTCTTAAAAATAAAAGGTGCTTAGTGATGCCATAGAAGAACCATTTTTTGGCTGATTGGTTTCTTAAAGAATCTGTTTAATGTAGTGAAAAAAGATTAAAACACTATGCAGACAGGCCTAACCACAGACTTAAATGCATGTCTTAAAAATACATCATTGTTTTATCTCTAGATGCACACCAATAATGTTTTCTTTTGTAAGGTATGTTTGTAAAAAATGACTCAAATATTTTAAAATAACCAAGGCCTGGCTTAATCTAAATCGCCCCTGCATGACTCTATCACATTAGTCAAATAAAATGATGTCTCGGTTGGGTACAGTGTGACCTGTAAGTGATTTACTGAAAGCACAGTGAGGAGTTGTAACACACATGTGGTTTTGACAACAAATAACCATTAGACACCATTAGTGTCAGAAACACATGTTAGTTAAACATCTCCCTTCACAAAGACTCATAAAGTATTAATGAGGAAAAGTGGCTGTAGGGATTTTCGCCAGTGAAACAATTATCAGCACTGCTGTCAGTCAAGTTTCTGACTGATCAAAGAGATTAAAGATTATTACTTAGTCAGTGGATAAAATGTCCTAAAATCTCAAAAAACTAAACAGAATCTTTTGTTGGCATACAGTAACACAAGTAGTTATGAAATGAATACTGTGACTCATTTGGAGGAATTTGATGACAAAATCTTAGGGCAGCAAATTACAGAAAAGTCTTCATTATTTGGAGAAACATCCCAGCGAGCAATAGCCATTATTTCACTGTTATTTTTGGCTATGAGTAACCCACTTGTAGCCAAAACAAACTTGAATTTGGTTACTTGTGGTTTTTGCCAAAATAACTTGTGAGATCATGTAAGCAAAGTCATTAGGTTTCATTTATTGGTTTATGTTATTTCGTTTACTTTGGGCCATGGTTAGATGTCTATTCAATTTTCACTGAAAGCCAAATTTTGCCTTGTTTTAGCCTTGACATCTGGCCTGTTAGACGTCTTTTAAATGCAAAATTGCTTGTTGGGATGTATGTAGGCGAAACGATGCAGACGCTATCTCACCTCGCTTCTTTCATTTACAGATAGATCAGCAATAGTCTTGACAACGCTTTTACTGGTAAAAAATTCTAAATTTTACATTTATGTTATTTATTGGCAACAGTTTATTTAAAGTTAAATGAACATTTACAAAATGAATAAATGAAACATTTTTTTAGTCTTTACCTTCTACAGTAAGTTACTGGCAACCAGCTGCATAATTACAGCAACATTTTTACAAGTAATGAGAAATTGCAATTGCAACGTTTTCCTGACAATAATGTCACAATAAAGAAACACAATAGTCCTGTAACCTTAATATATTATGCAAAACATAAATATTTTGTGTGTAAAACATAAATCACACACTGTAAAAAATAGCTGTAATTATGCAGCTGGTTGCCAGTAACTTACTGTAGAAGATAAAGACTGAAAATGTTTCATGTTCATTTAGCTTTGAACAAATTGTTGCCAGTAAATTACATAAATGTAAAATCTACAGTAAGTTACTGGCAACCAGCTGCCGGTAATACTGTAATTTCTACAGAAATATTTTACAGTGTAGTCCTGGGATGGATGTCGCGATTCTGATCACAGATCAGATGTAGTTTATTTTGCAGGTAAATGGCCCATTGTCTGGGTTAGGCACCTGTCAGCAGTGGGTTTGGCTGAAATGCACACAGCTAATAATCAGAAGTGCTGTTTACATTCAGTAGTGTAAATATCAAACATTAATGACGTTTAAAGATTGATCTTCATGTCAAGGTTTATTGCACTTTGGTTGTAAACGTCCCATCATTTCTCATTCAGTAGTAAAGCTTTGATGTGTAGATGTGAAGCTCTTTTGTTTTGGGTGTACTGGTGTAATTTTGGAGCAGGGCAGCGCGTCTCTGCGGTGGGCTTTTCGGCCCTCTTGTTTCATTAGGTACAGCTAATGAATAGATGGCTGTCGGATATCCCCGCTGCTCACTGTCTACTGGTCTCTACTTATATCCCATCATGCCTCTTAATCCTTCAAACAGGTGTTGTACCCTTGCGTTTGAAGTCCCTGCCTGTGGCCTTTAGTTTTGCCAACACAAGAGTCCTTGTTGTTTTAAATATGGGGTTTTACATCTATTTATAAAAACTTATAATGAAGTTGTGGAAATTGTGTTTTAAAAGAAATGTTTACCAGAAAATCTATGCATTAAGAAAACTGGCATTTCTTAAAAAATGATGAATATTTTTCTGTTTCTCTGAGCATAAAGTAAACGTGTAAAATGTGTTAATATGTGTCTTAATCTGAGAGATTTTCGTATGTTTCTTCTCCTCATACGGGCAGGTAAAGGAGACTCGCTCTTTGTACGCTGCCGTTTGAAAGCGCACATGAGAAACAAGATCCGTCACTCGATCCCAGGGCAATTACATCCACAATAGACCGCTTATTTATTCCACATCCTTTGATTTTCGAATCAAAATGATTTAAAAATAAATAAATAAAATCAATGTTTACTCCTGTACATATAAGCATGTCTGTTTTTTGCACATGGATGGAGTCGTCGTCCGAGCATGTAGCAGACGCGGGCTTTAAAAGCAGTGGAAGGGTTTAGAGCGCAGACCAGTCAAGCTTTTTCTCATGTTTGCAGACAGACAGGAGGGAAATCGTAGGGGGGTCATTCCCACCCTTTTCCTTTTTTCTGTCGGTATTCTTTCACTGAAAGGAGTGTGACCATCGGATCCGCCTGGGATGAAATGTCATATCTCAGAGTGATCTTTATCTCTTAATTGCTTCCTTTGTCTCCCATGATTCCCCAGGCCCTGCTGTGCCTCTGTGGGCAGGCCGGGCTTTGAAGTGTCAGGAGATGTTATGGGGATCCGGACCGAGTCGTGATGCAGGTTGAGACTGAAGAGGGTGCGTATGATGGTCGCTGGGAGCTCCAGCTAAAGTTACTTCAGACCAAATCATGCTTTAACACAACCGGCATCTTTCTTTCTTTATGCCCATTGCTTTAAATTTGTTTGCTCGCCTTTTCTAAACCCACATGCCGTCATGTCATGTTTTTGTGTAATGCAAAGCTTTGTTTAGATGGGACAGAACTTACGATCATCTCCTGAAGTCATATAATAGCTTTGTATAAAAAACAGACCAAAAGATAAGTACAAAGAGCGATGTTTAATTGTGACGTGTGCTGTATGTTGTCAGAAGGGTCAAATCTGGCATGTAGAGCGTGGACATGATTAAAATTTCAGAGCTTTGATCAAAAGATCATCATTGAAGGTCAGATGAAATGAAAGATGTGAGCTGTGTTGTGCTTTCAACGTGTTGTTTGTTGTGGAAAAATACCTGATTCTTCAAAAATTCTCCTTACCTGGAAAACGACACCTGGAGTAAAAAATGGCAGATTTTTAAATCTGTGCGTGAACTTTTATTGTAAAAAGATAAACATAATATTGTGCCGCAAGTACATTACTTTGTGGTTTTGTATGTTTTTCATCTTTGTTAGCATATAGTCAGCGAGCTGAAGTCAGTCCGATCCTCCGCAGGGACGAGAGCAGATGTTCACTTCAGTGTGGCAGCAGGCCAAACATGAAATATTTTACAGAAGAAAAGTGCAGAAGAAATCAAAGCAGGGAGGAACAGTCCATTGCTTTCAAACATCAGTTGGGATGTTTTAGCGAAGACAGCTGGGTTTTGACGCAAACGGCCCCTGCGAGCTTCAGTAACCAGCACATGCATACAAACATTGTCAATGTTACATGTGTCTTAGATGCGTGTACAGAAATGAAAGAGACAAACACATCATGGAGAAGAGCCACAGCTGTATGTGTAAAAGTTCATCAACACAAATGCTTTTGCACAGAAATTTGCACCCCCTGCTGGTAGGAGGCATTGCAATAATTCACCAACCAACTTTATTCATTCATTTTATTTACGGTATTTGTTTGGAATTCATAACTGAAGTGAAATGTAGAAGATGAGATGAAAAAGACGTTTTGATGGTGTTTTTAGAAGTTAACCCTTCACTTTAAAAAATTTTGGGTTGCTTTTAACCCAGGGCTGGGTAACTTTTGGACAGAACACATTTCTGAGTTAAAATGCTGGGTTATTGTTAATCAACCTTGTTGAAACAACCCATTATTTGGATCATTTTAACCCAGAAATGTGTTCTGTCTAATAGTTACCCAGCCCTGGGTTAAAAACAACCCAATATTTTTTAGAGTGTTGTATTGTGTTCTCTGTAAATTTGACCCATTTTGATTTTTAGGTGTTTGGAAAAAACTGTGTATTCTTGTTTGCTTAAAATTTTGTGACTTTTTCTCATTAAGGGCCATGAACAGCCATGCAAAGTGAGGATAAACTGAATATTTTGAACACGAATAATGTTTTGTACGATTTTGATGTTGGCAGAACAATTTGATCTATATTTTGTTGTTCCAAGGAAATTGTAAATACATTTATTGCGTACCTGTTGGTGTTTTCTTACCCTGGATTTCTATTTTCAATGTATATGTAAAGTTGACGAATTTGGACCCACACAAAATCCAGAGGTGAAAACAGGTGATGAGAAAAAGATGCAAGGTGTGCTCCACAAAACATGACGCCAAGCACCATTTGTGTAAAATGCAAGAAGGCAGAAAGCTCATGTTTGATGTGTGCACATCATGTCAACAGTGATTTTTTCAATTTGTTCAAAGAACAAAAGATGAACCTGTTTAGGAAAATAAAAGTTCGATTTTATTTCACACCAATGTGTCTTAACAATGTCTTAAAGGTACAGTGTGTAAATTGTAGTGCCATCTAGTGGTGAGGTTGTTAATTGCAACCAACGACTCAGTCCACTGCTCACCCCTCGCTTATGAAACACATAGAGAAACTACTGTAGCCACCACTGGACAAACATGTCATAGTAAAAAAAATGTGTCTGTTAAGGGCTTCTGTAAAAACGTCTCATTCTAAGGTAATAAAAACATAACGGTTCATTATGAAAGCTCTTTATACAACCCTGACAATATAGTTTTGTATATTATTTTGCATTTCTGTCAAAACATCCTTCTAAAAATTACACACTGCACATTTAAATATGTGTATGTTAAAAAACGAAACCTTGTAATTAAAAGTTCAATGTTACATTAGTTTATTTTCAACATTTGTTAAAGGAACAGTATGTAAGAAATTTATATCGATTAATCATAAAATGGCCCTGGTATGTCACTAGACATTAAGAAATCATTTTCATTTCAAATATTTATATCACTGAGAACAGTGGTCTGGCCAGGATATTGTCATTTAAAAAGTGGAGTTGCAGCCCTCAACTGATGTTTATGTTGTCATTTTGTGCATTGGACACCAGTTGTGTGATTGCAGTACCAGTTTTAGCCACAAGTTTTTGTGATTAGCCACAATCCTACATACTGTTCCTTTAAAACAATCATGTTAAAAATTGTGGTTAAATGCATTTCTAAAAATCATACTTTTAATATGAAGTGTTTGTTATGTGTGACAAATCCTGATACTAAAATGGTCCTGTTTATACCTCATTCCTTCTTGTTTTTCATAATGTGATATTTAGGGAATTGCATTGAATGCAATAAGGGTCAGTTTGACTCGCTCCATTAAAATTGTCACAGAAATTGAACACAATAAAAGGGTTAAATGTCTTTTGTAATGAGAAAAACCATTGGGCAGGACTTGATTTTGTCCTTTGGGAATTGATTGGATGGTTGAAAGCCTGTGGCCATTAGACAGTCAGATATCTCACGATTCCCACCCTCACGCTGAGACATACGCTCATGAAAAGAAAAAAACTTGTTTGGAGAGAGAGCGAAGTTTCATGTTTTTAATTAAAGATTACAAGAGCACATGAATTTATATAAAACAATGACCAGCACTGATAAATCATTTATAATAAACAAGACTATATTACAAAATAACACTTGATTTTATGGTGGCTCACTGTTTACCGCACTGTATTTACTCTATCACTACTGTACATGCTGTCAATAGTGTATGGTGGTGTTCATATACTAAGAGTTTAAAGGTCTATATAAACACTACTATAAATGTCTACTTGAAAAGTTTTCAAAAATCTTTAAAATCCTCATGTTTGAAACATCAGTAAAGACTGATCATAGATAAGATGTGTTTAATGAAGGAGGTCGTCTTGTTGTGGCCTGCAGGTTTATTTGAAGTTCATTGTGCTGATTTTTTTTCTTCTTCTTTATAATGTTGAGCAGAATTAAATGAAGGTTCAGAGAGAAATGAGCTTTAATGAAGAGCAGACACTGAGAGGGCACCAGATCTCTCCAACGCTGTCATTACTCAATCTTACAGACGCTTGTGTGAGTTTGTGCTATAAAGCTGAGTACTCTTATCAGGTGTGTGTGCGTGAATGTGTTTGCGTGTGTATGTGTGTGTGTGTGTGTGTGTGTGTGTGTGTGTGTGTGTGTGTGTGTGTGTGTGTGTGTGTGTGTGTCTGGTGACCATGTGTTATGGTGGCCCGTGGCCACAGTGTTGCCCGGAAAAGCTCAGAGCAAAGAAAGGCATTAGGAAGTGAGTCTGTCTGGAGTGAATTAAAGCACAGGTAATGTAACTCTTACAAGCACTGACTGGAGGGGGTGAGGGGTTACGAGAGAGAGAGATGATGGGAAGAAACAGGCAGACCGCTGGAAGCCAGTGCTAAAATGTTACCCACAGCTGATGTTTTGACTGCATATCTTAACAGTTTGACAGCGTTTAGTGTTTGTCATCACCGCTCTGCTTACATTAACACTGTTTAAGTTTCATTAAACCTTCATGATTCACTCAACAGAGGAATGCCACCCAATCTGTATTCCTGATCTATGTTTCATTGGTGTGTTTGTGTGAATGTGTAAAAAACAGCTGGTGAGATAAACACATAAACTCATTCTTTACTGTAAGAATGACATACTGTCGTGAGGGTCTGTCTGTGATGTCATTTCCTGCTTTGTGGCTCTCTGGTCACATGACAACAAGGTAATGGGTTTGATTCCCAGCAGAAACATCATTTTTATATTCTTCTCGTAGCTCACATGGAAGAGCAGTGTGTTTGCAACATACATTTTTTTCAATATAGATGTAAACCTATAAGTAACCTAAAAAGCATTTTTATGTTTTAAACAAAGATGTCAATAGAGAGGTAAAAGTTATAGACTACAGCTTTAAGAAAAGTGAAAGTCTGCCAGTATAACATAACATAACACCTTTGAACAATTCACTTAAACCCTAAAACTATAGAAGAGAACTTAAAGTTAAATGACCAGACTGGATTTTAAGTACAGTATTTTTGAGTTGTGACCCACTTCATTGAGGATTTATAAGCAAAGTGAGGACAGAAATTGAACAGACGTTCTAGCAAACGCCTTTAAAACTCTTTGACAAGAGGACAATAATCTACAACACGCTGCTAAAGCAACAAAATGGTTTCATAAAACTCGATTGGCAGAGACACTAAACTGCAACTGTTTATAAATGTGCTGCGCTGAGTAAAATCCTGTGAATTGGACTCTCATCTTGTTTGTTAAAGTGACTAATAAGCTTCCTCTTACACTGCAAATCCAACCTCTTTCTGTGTTTGTTAAATTAGATGTCATTGTTGTCATTAAAGTGGTGCATGATGAACTTCAGTCTGACATTACAAACACTGACACTTCATTTATGTTGTAGGAATAAGTTGCATTACACAATAAGAAACGTGTGTTGTATATAGAACAGAGATTGTAACACTGTCTGTTTGCTCTGTAAACACATAAACAAGTGCTGTAGGCGGCCCACCATAGAAGAAGAAATCTTACAGATGCTACAGATGTTCATTGTTTCAACATGATGCATGAGAGATTCAACACGATGCATGCGAGATTCAACATGATACATAAGAGATTCAGTGCTACATCACTCCACATCTTATGATATTCTATGGAAATTACAAACGTGTCCTTCACAACCTGACAGAGACATGCAGAACTGTATCTTGCATTATGCATTCAGCTCAGATTTTATAGGCTCTTTAAATTTAAAAACAGGACTTATAAATAACAGAAGCCTCTTCTTTGCATTGCCATGCAAAGGCTGCAACTCCAAAGCTCATCTGAAAGTCTATTAATCTTGAAAACAAATCATTTATTGGGATGTTGGGATCCAGCCAGAATCAGACAGTAATAGTGAATAATAAAACATTTTTTGTTGATACTCTATAGCGGTGGTCTCCAACATGGTGCCCACATGGAGTCTGTGAGGTGACCGCCAAAGCACATTCTACTAATAGCCTCAATTCATATATTTATTTACTTTTATTTTTACGTAAGCATTGGAAAGATCTTTTGGCACTTTTTGGAAATGGACCATAAAAGAAGTTTTGTATTGTCTGTACTTTTCTCTTGGCAGATTAAAGCTTTCATGTGAGGTGATGTGATCTGAGATTGTCTTTTATATCTTACAGACACACACCTGCTCTTTCCGTTTGTCCTGTGACCACATCTGATCCAGTTCCATCGAGGGGGGAGTGTCTCTGATTTCATGACATCATTCATCACTCTTCACCGTTCTTCACTGTTTTGTGGCATTAGGGAAAATCAAATGCAATGTGATCACATGTGTTTCCTGACACATCCAAATGTGGTTTACGTGATGAAGGATGCATCTAACACAGTTTATTAACACTGTCACTTGTGGTTAAAGGCCCTAAGATGATGTTAATATAGCAGGTGTGAAATGGACCTCATATCATATCAATGACAAACCAAAGGCTCTCAATCAAATGCATGTTACTCACAGACGATGTTTCTGGAACCCATAAATGATTCAGCCAGTTTAATCTGGGTTTCAAATGTTTATTCATTTCTCTTTTAAAATGTCATATAGGGCTATTACTAAGATGACATACTGTATCAAAACAGAGAGGAAAGTTTTCTTTGTTACCATTGGCCAAAAAGTATTTAAATATATTTTAAAATATAAAAAATGGCCAAAAATATATTTGCTGAAATACATTTTAGAATATTTACAAAAATATATTTTTCACCCATATATTTTTTGGCCATTTTTTTATTTTGAAATTTATTTTAATAATAAATACATTTTAAAGCTTTAAAAATATATATTTCGGCCTCCATATTTCAATCCAAGGAAATATATTCATGTTGCATTAAAAGAAAATGTTGTTTATTTTACAAACCTGTAAATATAACAGTTTTAAAAAGGTTAAAATGAAATATATTTTCAACTTTAAAAATATACTTTTAATTAGCATATATTTAAAATATTTTTGTAAATAATAAATGTTTGCCATATGGGATCAGAGGTGGGTAGTAACGAATTACATTTACTCCGTTACATTTACTTGAGTAATTTTTTTGGGAAACTAGTACTTTTAGAGTAAATTTAAAAATGGGTACTTTTTACTCTTACTCAAGGATATTTCTAGTGAAAAAACTGTACTGCAGGAATCTCGAAAACTTAACGGGAGACCTGGTGCGATTTTCAAAGCCCACGACGTAAGTAGGCATTTTTGACGATACCAAATAATACGCAACTCAATCTGCTGTCGTGACTTTTCTGACCCCGACATGCGCAGTGGGAACCGCCTGTGACGTGAACCGTGAAGGGGTCTATTGGAGGCAGATTACGCACGCGTGGCCTCGAGTTCGGTCTATTTTTACACTACAAAAGGTCAAAAAGAATAGTTTCATAATGCGATGCATGCTTTGAATGCACACACATTCTTTTTTGTTTACTGTTAGCTTGTTTAAAGGCAGATGTTGCCAAGATTGTGTTGTGAACTTGAAAATAAAGACACAGTTAACTGTCAAATTTTTTTAATGACACGTTATGTGATGTTGCAGTACTAAGATAGGCTGCTTTACTTTAACCTAGGTTTATAAGCAGTATATAAGCAGAACAATGAGACTTTCAAGGAGAGGTTTGTAAAAACCCTCCAAGTAGTCTGAAATTCAGTGCTTTTACGCTTCTTTTCCATCAGATCGGAAGTAACTGAGTACTTGAGTAGATTTTTCATCTAATACTTTTTAACTATTATTCAAGTAAATAATTAGATTTGATACTTTTACTTTTACTTGAGTACAGATTTTGGGTACTCTACCCACCTCTGTATGGGATGTAAAATTAGAAATGTATTTGTATTATATATATATTATTATACGAAGGTTAAAACTTAATATATTTCCAAGTTCAAAAATATATTCAATTGAGCATTACTTTCTACAAAATTTATTTGGCATATATTTAAAATCTATTTTTGAAATTTATTTTTTTGTTTTTGCACATGGACACTTTGATTTTTTGAGTCAATCCCCATCACCATGAGATGCCATGTTAGTGATTACTGGAGTTAAGATCATAAAAATTTCTGCTAGAAAGGCTAACCAGATTAATCTGTAAATAATATTTGCAAGGAATAATTGACAACGGGCCGTTGAATTATTCAAAAATAATCCACACCCAAAGGTGTCGTTACACCGCGTGTGTGCATTATTTTCAAATAATTAAAAGGATTGGAGTCAATTATTCCTCTTACACCACGATTACCACAGATATTACTCTGGTGGTTATTTTAAGACATTTGACAGGTTTGAAAAACACTTTGGGAAAGGGAGTCTGGCCGAGTACCAAAACACACTTGTAGCCAATCAGCAGTAAGGGGCGTGTCTACTAACCAACATCATTGCCTGGGTTGCATGGTGGGGCGGGTCTATCAAAAGAAGGTCCAGATCCTATTGGGGTACGGGCGTGTTTGTTTAGGTGATTTCAAATGTCAACATTGGCTTTCAGAGATCATGCACCCCTCCTTTAAGCAGAATTACGGAAATTCTTCTCTAATCAGTCAGGATCAAAGAGCTAAAGCTGTTAGATTGCGGTCAGATTGGAGAAGAGATCTTGTACTTGTTGACGTGTGGCTTGATAAATCTGTTTAAGGTGGGATTCTTGCCTTCAGACCATAAAACCAATTACGTGACAACAAGACATCTAAACACCTTGTGTAGCTGAAACATCCAGTGAAGAAGAGACGGATACAGATCTCTATCAGATCTTCTGGGGTTTTCTTTTTAATGATTCACATTATCACTGCTCAGGTATGTTGATAAACTTCCAGGATTTGAAATCACATTGCACAACACCTACATCCAGATCTTGTCTCAGGTCTGAATTTTCATATAAAATATCTTGTTTTGAAATCCTGCTGGTTTTCCATCTGTACACAGTTTGTAATCTTGACAGCTGTCCACCTGCTAAAGTGTGCAGTTCTCAGATCAGCTGTAAGTATAAGACCATTATCCACCCCTGATAAAACCTGGCTATTTCCATCAACTCATAAATTATATTATCCAATTTACTCCAGGTATTAAACTCATTCAAATCACATTAAATGACATTAAACATTTCTAATAAAGAACAACATGCCATTTTTATGCTTTTCCTTTTTTTTTTTTTTATAAATATTTTATATTGCAAGGTGTTTGTCATTTTTATAAGTAGAACTGTCATCTGTTTAAGATGTTTCGTGAGCATCACTAAATAATGTCCAAACAGAAACATGTGCCCTATAAACTATGAATTCATCCCCATCTGTCCTGGTCAACACTGAAGAACCAACACCTGTTGGCACAATATGGTTTTTGCATTAAAATATCCAAACCAAATGTTTTTTTTCACACGTGTACTTACATTATCATAATGTTTTCAACAATGTTTGAATCCAGAAAATTAGAAGTTTTAACCAGTGCTCCACACCTGTTCATAGGGTCGCTTGTGGTGTCACGTCCAGGTTATCCTGCATGGTTTTTGCTTTTGAAATCATATTTGTGTTTGACTTCATGTGACACTGCGTACAGTAGACAGAGCTGCCTATGATATTAACATACAGTATCGCAAAAGCAATTCAAATGCATACTTTTAACCAATCGATTCATGCTGTTCGCCAGTTTTATTAGGCTTTAGTTTTTACTTGTTGGACTTTTTTCGTGCATAAATATTTTGGCATATAGTGAGTGATGCATGCAGTCATGAGATCAGAGTCTCCTCTTGAATTTTAGCAGCATTGCTCACATGAGATGTGTAAAACAAACTACATTGAGACAAAGAGCGACTCCAGC
Source organism: Paramisgurnus dabryanus (assembly GCF_030506205.2). Taxonomy (NCBI): domain Eukaryota; kingdom Metazoa; phylum Chordata; class Actinopteri; order Cypriniformes; family Cobitidae; genus Paramisgurnus; species Paramisgurnus dabryanus. Next base: position 36,466,604 of record NC_133353.1, on the reverse strand, counting down.
ACTTTGCTCTGGTTAGAGAAGTCCTCTGCCAACACAACATATTTGTAAAATGCATGATAACAGGTTTTGCAATTTGGACAGGTTTTGTAGTTTTCTGTATAAAAACCACTGTGAGGCTTGGCAGTGAATCAGAAAATCTGCTCACCGTTGGCCACCTTTACAGTTTGAACTCAGACTCGTTTATTTTAGAAAGAGCACTTATCCAAAACTTTACGGTGCACCCAAGGACAAAGACCTGGAATATTCATCCATTTAAGTGCTCTCTGTTTTTGCATGCATACAAGAACTGAAATGGGCCTTAAAATGATCAGCTTGTATCCAAAACATTCGCTGGAGAGCTTCCATACAAAACTACAAAGACAGGAATCCGTGGACACAAGCGGCCACAAACCATCTTACATCCTTCATGTTTCTAATGTGCCATACGGGTTCAGGTGGCAAAACCCACATGCAGATAAGAAGTTCCTCAAGTTCTTATCAGCACATCATTTTGTGTCTTATCACAAATGTAAAGCGCAAATGCCCACATGGCACACGCAGGAAAGAAGCATCTGGAGCTAACAGGATGGTTTTGGTATCTCTAAGATACAAGATGAATATAAGCCTCATGTTTTTCTCTTGTGCGACGGATGCCTGAGGTGTGAGGCTTATCTTCTGTTTTGACCACCACACAGAATACACAGAGGACACGGCCAAAATAAGATCTGATGTTTTTCTACACTACATATCAGTCATTCCTTTAGACATGCAATCTGGGTCTGTATTAAATCATTTACACGCTGCAGAGTTACTGTCTTAAACTTTAATTCTTCAGTTCTGTGCATGCTACACAGATATAATGTTAAAGTAAATAACTGAACTGGATTAAACACTAAAAGAAGTGCGTTGATCTATTATGCCATTGGTCGTTTATTTACACTGAAAAATACAACCCTGTATCAAGAAATGATGTACCTATTGTCACATAAATGTAAGATTCTTTTCTGTGTCACTGTTGTCGTGTTTTTATGTGTCGCTTAGGGTTAGGGTTAGATTTGGTGTTTGCGTAAGAATGTCACTTTAAGTATTGGTTTATACAATTTTTCTGATTTTTAAACCATTGTCGTCTGGCGTTAGGATTAGAGCTGGGTTTGGGTAAGGATGTCATTTTATGTAAATCTAACCCTAAACTGAAGTGACAATGGTAAGAAAATAAGACAAAACAGTTGAGTAACAAATAAATGACAATGACATGTAAACAGAAATGCCTGATAAAAATAATGCTTTTGCTGGTTTTGTCAAGTCAAGTTGTTTATTTATATAGCACTTAAATCAGCAAGTGTCTATCAAAGTGCTGCACAGACAAAAATTTAACAATTTAAAACTAGCACTAAAATAGACAAGACAACAACATGGAATCAAAAACAATAATACATTAATCATAAAACATAGGAAACATAAAAAACAGCTCTTAAACTGACAAATGCTAGATTATAAAATACGTTTCAAGACTTGATTTAAAAAATGAAAGTGTTTGGGGCTGCCTTACTGTACATTTAGTGGCAAACTAGCTCGATCCCCAACTTTTTTGCCTAGTTCTAGGAACGGCCAAGAGTGAATGATCAGCCGACCTAGGAGCTCTTACTGGAGTATATGGTTGAAATAAATCTAAGAGATAGCCTGGTGCTAACCCATGTAATGCTTTAAAAACTAACACTAAAATCTATTTTAAAATGTACAGGAACCAGTGAAGAGATGCAAGAATAATTTTATTTTCTTAAAAGTCATTCAACGAAAGGAAAGACTTGACTTTGGATAGGGGCAATAATTAATCTGTTTGTTTAGTTTAAAATCAACATCTAATATAACACCTAAATCTTTTACAGAAGGCCAAATCTACATCTGAAGACTCACAAGCACCGGTTTTAAAGTAAAACATGTCTTTATTTCTGTAAAAATACAGTAAGCATATAAACAAATTTACAGTTTAAAACTGTAAAAAATATGATGACGTACTTGTATGCATTATTATGGCAAAGTTGTGTTTATTTTAAACTAAATAATGTTTATGACATAGAACTTACTATAAATCGGCTTTGTAGTATATTCTAATATACAGTTAATAATCATCATACGTGGTTAAATGCAGCAATCAAAGTTCATTATGAGTTGTCTTACCATAAACCATTGCAAATATTTATATAGAGATGGAGCAGCACAACAATGTCCTCCTACCTTTTATTACCACAAATTTTAAGGTGACTTGTATTGTTAACTTACAATAACATAATAACTATATGTTTTTAAAATTTCAGCTAAGATACCTGGTAATTCATACTTTTTATTGACTTTTTTAAAAACAAGTATTTTATATTATTTTACAGTGAGTCAAATGTAATGTCTTGTTAAATCTACTACAGTTATGTGATGGTTATTTATGAGAAATTCTCATTAAAATAAATCTGAAATGTATTTGCTATTAAAACGACTTGGCACATTACATAGTGTTTGCTCTTCATCTTTTTGCATGATTTTATGCACAGCTGGATCAAAAAACTTTTAAGATGATACTTTATCTTGCCACGCAACTCTGAAACGACATAAAAAACAAGCGTGTGAGAGAGAGAGATGAGCACATGTTCCTGGATGCTCTGGATTTACTTAAGTATTTTTATACAAGTGGTGTCACAACAAATTTGTCTTCCTCTCATCCACAGGACTGATGGTACCGTCTGAGTCACATGATTCCTGGCAGTATTGTGATTAACTCAGATGAGAAGCAAACACAGATCGTGAGATTTGTTTTGACAATTTGGTTTAAATTGAGAATCTATTTCATCAATAAATCACTTCATCAGATAAAGTTCACAGGTAAAGTGTATATCTGTGCCATATGTGCTTCACCACACAAAACAGCTAAAACCATCACTGTCTTCTAATAGTAGTTTCTCAAACATTTATCTGTTATTGGTCAAAAAAAAAAACATATACTTTATACAGTTTATCACTGTAAGTTTTGATGGTGCAAAGAGTCAAACTCTTGACAGTGTTTTCTGAGTCAAACTATCTTATCTGAAGTGATTGTATTTTTAGCATTAAATCACTTTAAATCTTCCAAACACATTCCAAAGAAATAACAACACATGCTTTTGAAGGATTCTGAGTATCTTTGCTGTCCAATACTCATCTTTTAACAAAAAAGAATCCAAGTTGGGCTTTTTCGACAGATGCAGCTATAATTCACACATGTAAAAATGATGCTGTCATTCCAAGTCTTCCAAGTTTCAAACAGTATAAAACCCTTACATGAAGAAAACCTGGTTGTTTGTGATGATAAGGATTATGTTATTGAGTTTCACATTTAGAAATCCATCACATACAGTTCACATTTCAAATTAGATCTTAACAAAAGAAAATATTTTGACTTTGACAAAAAAAAGGGATTTTCTGTGGCATATCAAAATGATTGCAAATAATTAAATAATAAAAGGGCATTTCCCATAATTCTTTGTGGGAGTACAAGAATGATAAACAGCATTAACAAAGCATCAATCACACACTAAATATGCACCAATCTTTGTGATAAAGTGAGAAAAATATTCTCTCAAGCTTTAGTGCTGAAAATCTCTTGAATGCACATAACACAACAATTATTACTGACATATGCATGAATCACATCATTAACAGGACCTCTGGATGTCGTGCGATACATTTAATATTTAACCATGTGAAGCAGAGATCAAACACACATGCATTCAGGTCTGATGGGATTTTTAGCACGAGTCCCAGTGTGATGGATCCCGTACACCTGCAGGCTCATGAGAGCGACCCGGGCACAAAAACTGCAACATGAGAGCTCACCTGCCCCGGTCGAACCCCCGCTGCCTGGCTTTCTGCTGTTTGGTTTGTTAATGTGAGATACCTCAGGGACCGTCGGCTTTAATGCAGGACGACCAACCAATGGGATGCTGGAGGTGAGGCAATGCCAGACAGAACAGCGCTGGATTGTTTTACAAACAGAATTCCTTTAATTAATCACTGTGTTTTAACAGCTGGACTGCCGGAGTCGGCTCGTAACAGGATCTCTACATGGAAGTGTGGATTAGACACAGATTCGGCAGAATATATCGCTGTGGGTGGACGGCGTAGTGCAGAAGGCTTGGGTCACAGGATGATCCAGCTGCATCTGTCTGATGCCCGAAATAAAAATAATTTTTATACATTCCTTACACCTCTTTATCTGTTTGTCTTGGAAAGATATTTTAACAGACTTCAACATCAAAGCCGGTTATGTCATCATCATTGGATCATTGGATTGGGAAATGCACTTTCTATTATCTATGTTGAAAAATGTAATTGAAGTTAAAGGTGAAGTCTGTCATTTCTGTACTGATAGTTTCAGCAAATGGATTTGGAAGAATGATAGGAGTTTTTCCAAACGTCTGTCAAACAGATAGTATCGCCCCAAACTGATTTCATATTACTGTGTCATGCCCATTGCAATGAAAGTATCCCAGTGTTTGTATTCTTTGTTGTTAAGACTCGCTGAGACAGAAAAGTTTTTTCACATAAAAAATGACACACACCCCCTCTTTAAAATGGCTTTTCTTCATCTGGTACTCAGATATGATAAACCTCAGCAATAACTTTGTAATCTGAGGATTGTGTTTTTCCTTTTTTAAAACTCATTCGTTCACATCTGCACCATAAGTTTGATATGTTTATCATTATAGCAACATGCCTTGAATATTTAGCCTTTAAGATTCGTCCAAGCACCTGCACAAACTTAAAGTCTCTGTTCACTGTAAGCCATTATTCCAAGTGATGTCTTTTCTCATTACTTCAAATATTTGTGTTGGTGTGTCGCATTAATTTGCGGTTGTGCGTGCTTGTGTGTCTGCGTGTTAATGTGCCGGCATGCTTGTGTGTAATGCAGGGCATGAGTCTGTGTGTTTATATCTTTATTTCCTCTCTGTGTTTGCTCACATGAAGCAGCTGTCAGTGTAAATGTGTTTTAAGCAGCAGAGAGGACTCAGAGTCTGTCGGGAACACCAAGTGCTTTCAATTCCCTCCTGCTTTTGGTTACAAACTCATCATCTTTCAGCCATCTCCAATCTGCTTCCATCTCTTTATTGTCTACAGAACTTTGTTTTGAGTCACTTGTGTAATAAAGATGTAATGGTTAGTTATTTATCCTCATTGAGTTTCGGTATTTCAATCCTTTGACACATTCAAACACATTTAGCTGAATATCAACTTGTTCACTTCCACAAATAACTAATAAACAGTGGCACTCGTGACTTCTTTTCTGAGAAGGCACAAATGTGAAACTCATCAAAACATCGTCATATGTTTGGATCGTCATGTCAAAATATGTGTTTCGTGCGTCATGTGAACTCATATGCATCGCATGTCATGTCAAAATATGTGTCTGCTGCAGATGCTTCGTAAGGGTTTATGATGAAAGAGACGCTCGCGTTTGCTAGATACTCGTTTAATCTCGTGTGTAATCAGAGTCTAGTGTTAAGTAAGTGTCTTGCAAGACATAAGCGTCTGTTTTATCATAAACCCTTTCGATGCATTTGATAGGGTGACCATACGTAACATTTTCCCCAGACACTTATTGGACAAGATTTCAAGTGCATCTTCCGGAAGTTGTATTTGTCGACAACATACGTCACATTTCAGTTAAAAACATTATAAAAGTAACATTTATTTTATATAATACAATCATTTCATTCTTACCTTGCAATATAGCTACCCAGTCTCACGAAATTTTGTGATATAGTCAAGTAACTTTTTGATTCTTTTTTTGTGATATTGTCACGAATTTCCAAGTTTTTTTGTGATCGTATCATGAATTTCTGTTTACGTGTAATTGTCATGTATTGGTTACTCAACTGCTTTTTCCTATTTTCAAACCATTGTCGCTTCGGTCTAGGGTTAGATTTTGTTTTTTTTAGTTAGGATGTCACTTAAAATCAAAAAAAGATTTTTCTTTTATTTTTGTCTTGTTTTCAGTAAAAAAAATCTAAAAATTCTTACATTAAAATGCCTTTTCTCGATGAGCAAAACGACCCAAGAAAACAAGTCTAGATTATGAAATTTAAGTGATTTTGTGCATAAAACAACCAAAAAAATCTGTTTTTAAACATTCAAGAAAAATTTGCTTACCCCATTGGCAAATTTTTTTACTTGTTTTTGCACAAAATCACTTAAATTTGATATTTTTGGTCTAAAAACTAGACTTATTTTCTTGGGTTGTTTTGCTCATCAAGAAAAAGCATCTTAATTTAAGAATTTCTAGATATTTTTACTAGAGATGCACCGATGTATCGGCCGCCAATATTTATCGGCCGATTTTTGATGAATTTGAAACCATCGGCATATCGGCAATAGCACGAGAAAGGCCAATACCGATTGTTTATTAATTAACTGCATAAAGAAATCCATTATATGTAAAAAAAATATTAATATTGTTAATAAAATAAATGCTGAATAGCAAAAATCACCTTTGAAGGTTGTCATGTTGTCTTATTATATTTGTTTTAGCTTATTTTGTGCCTCTCTTATTAGGTTGGTCAGTTGAATGTTAATTAGATCCAATCCATGTTCAGTAAAAATAATTTGATGCAGAAATCAACTAGCCAATAGACCAACTGTATAGTATTGTTTACAAGTGTTTAATATCGGTATCGGCATCGGTATCGGCCAGAAGTTGTCGGTTTAAATCGGTATCGGTATCGGCCCAAAAAAATCCTATCGGTGCATCCCTTATTTTTACTGAAAACAAGACAAAAATACTAAGATTTTTTTTCTTGAAAATAATTTTTTGCAGTGAAAGTATTGGTTTATAAAAAATTCTGAATTATTTTTTTTATATTTTTTTGATTTTTTTAACCATTGTCACCTGTAGAGTTAGGGTTAGAGTTGTGTTTGGGTAAGGATGTCGTTTTATGTTAATCTAACCCTAAACCAAAGCAACAATGGTAAGAAAATAGGACAAAACAGTTGAGTAACCAATACATGACAATTACACGTAATCAGAAATTCACGAAAAAACGCACAAATGACTTAAAAAAAGAATCAAAAAGTTACGTGACTATATAACACAGAATTTCGTGAGCTTTTTTTAAATAGAACCTGAAACAAAAACCTTGACGTATGCGGTCAACCAATGCGTTTTTGGAGTTTAGTGGCATTGGTTTCTGTTTATTTTTTTTGTATTGTGTGGTGTAAATGTTGAACTTGTTATTTAATATTGGCTTGGTACAAAGAATCGAATGAGCATTCATTTTTATAAAATTTGGAAACTTTAAGTCCAGTAAACTTGACCTTAATGCAAGGAATAATTGATGACACATAATGAAAATAATGCACACTCAAGATGGGAATGCGGCATAGAGGACTGGTGTCAATTATTCCTCTTATACCACGGTTACCAGACATATTGCTCTGATGGTTATTTTAAGACATCTGACAGGTTGGGTGTGCGTTTTACAGAAAATAATCAACACCCAAGGAACATTTCTTAATCAGAATAAAGCATTTGACAGCACCATGGTATAACTATATATATTTTGTAACAGGGTTACGTTTAACATGCAGGTCAATGTTAATAACTCATGTTTTGCAGTACACATACCAAAGTTAAAGTCACAATTTAGTCATGAAAGAGAATGAAGGAGGACATCTGTAGTTTTTTCCATTGAGAGCTGCAAAAGTTGATTTTTAAGATATGGATTGAACCCTGAAAGGTACAGGAATATTTGAGCGCTGATCCATAGAGTATTTCAGCACCGTGTTTTTGTGTTAAATGACTTTGTGATGTCATGACATGAAATAACTCTAATCACACATGGACTCTGGCATCTTCTCTCTGACCTCTGACCTGTGTAATTACACACGGTTTCATGTCTCTCTCGTGGGTGTGACTGCCCTCAGGTCAGTGAAGAAGACCACAACATTAATGTGCTGTTATCTCTTGTCTTCTGTTGTGTGTTGTGTACATTTAAATCTGGTTTCAAGTGTGCAGCAAGTTTTTCTAGATGGTTGCAAGTAATACAAGCTCACCTCAAGTCTTCATGATGTTCTTCTCAGTTTTATTGCCCACAAAATCACAAAACCTTTACAATATTAATAGCATGCTTTTATAAGTAATGAACATGTATAAAGATGTTTTTGTGTTTTTGTGCTACATTTTTTTTGTTTAATGCAAGTGGCTAGCAATATCATGTAACTGTAAAAGTTGCAATGAATGTTTTTATACCATCTATCATATACTTAATTGAGGGTTTTTCCAGAAGTAATTTAGTGAATCATCACACAAGATCATGTACAGTAATACTGCATATACAGGACGAGGCGCTCCTTCATCCCTTCATCCTCTGGTGATCCATCTTTTCCCGTGATCTTCTCAATGTGCAGCGACTAGGGAGAGGAAGGGACGAAGGATTTACTGTTGGGTCCTGACTTGCACACATTCCTGGTGTTTTTTTCTCCTCTCGGCCCCTCGGCCATACCGAAGGCCCCTAAAACAACAGCCTGTCAAGTTGTGACAGCTGGCTTCAAACAGCTCCTTCTGCGAGGTTCCCAGGCGCAGCGTGCGTATCTGAGAGGTGCCTTTGACCGATGCTCTGCGTCTAGATATTAAGGGCTTTTTACTGTAAGATGTGCTCGTGCTCAGGGATGAAGACAGGAGGCGAACAAGGATTTTGTCGAGATAAGACGTGTCGTTTGATAAGGGGGACGTTAAACTGTTGTGTCTCTTCTATGTGCGCGGTGCATCGGTTGGGCGTGCTCTTGGCGCAGGTGGTCGGCTCTTCTTTGAAGTATTGGCCGCTTCTCTGTGATTGCTTTTGCAACGAGTCCTCTTTCCAGGTGTGGGAGGGGGGTCGTCCTCTCTTACAGAGCGTTTTGTCTGGGTGCTGTCAACCAAGAAGGGACCATTGATCTTTACAGCCCACCTACTGCACCCAGTCCGTCCTCAGATGTTCAGGCACACCTCTCCACACTAATAGGATAATTGTTTGCAATCCAAATGAGGTCACAGCTCAAGTGTGGCTCTTTTGGGTTTGGGAGAGATTAGAATTCCACAGAGATTTGATAGACGTGGGAAACGCACCTGTACACGTGTATGTGGGTGTCTGCACTCTGCAGTGACCCGTTTACATCGGTGTCAAGGTGATTCAATCACAGGTGGACACAAGCAGGTACTGGTGTAAACAGGGTACACATGAGTATTTCATCTTTTCATTCAGTCAATCAAAATGCAATTGTGGCCATAAACATAGAGCATACACTCACCTAAAGGATTATTAGGAACACCATACTAATACTGTGTTTGACCCCTTTCGCCTTCAGAACTGCCTTAATTCTACGTGGCATTGATTCAACAAGGTGCTGAATGCATTCTTTAGAAATGTTGGCCCATATTGATAGGATAGCATCTTGCAGTTTATGAAGATTTGTGGGATGCACATCCAGGGCTCCCGTTCCACCACATCCCAAAGATGCTCTATTGGGTTGAGATCTGGTGACTGTGGGGGCCACTTTAGTACAGTGAACTCATTTTCATGTTCAAGAAACCAATTTGAAATGATTCAAGCTTTGTGCCATGGTGCATTATCTTGCTGGAAGTAGCCATCAGAGGATGAGCACATGGTGGTCATAAAGGGATGGACATGGTCAGAAACAATGCTCAAGTAGGCTGTGGCATTTAAACGATGCCCAGTTGGCACTAAAGTGTGCCAAGAAAACACCCCCACACCATTACACCATTGCATTAATGAGAAATTGAACAGGTGTTCCTAATAATCCTTTAGGTGAGTGTATATCCATGTCATGTTTGATGTGTGAAAGCTAATGTGATCTGATGCATCCTGGGTGACCACAGATGTTACGCTGGTTACATTTCGGAGATCTCTTTTAGTCATTCTGTTAACGTTGCATCTACAGGTACTCTATTTAAGCGATACACCACCCAAGTATAAAAATGACACCATGATTTACTCCCCCTCAAGTAATCCGAGATACAAATGTCCATCATCTTTCAGACGGACACATTTGGAGTTATTTTAGTAAATGTCCTTGCTCTTCCAAGCCTAATAATGGGATCAGGGACCAACTTCTGACTTTAAACAGCTCCAAAGGGTTAAAAAAACGTCTTCTGTGGGTAATCAATGCAATTTTGTATGAAAAATATTCACATTTCAAATATAATAAACTAGCTTCTGGTAACAATGCCATCTTGGACTCGCAGAAGACCTTTATTAACCCCTTGGAGCAAAATGTGCTCGTTTGAAAGATGATGGACATATGTGACTCAGATTGCTTGAGTATATTATAGGGTAATAATTTTGATATGTGGCTGGAATATCGTTTTAATTGAGTACTGTTGTCTGCTGGTGGGTCATCATAATGAAGTGATAGCAGATATAAAGCAGTTAGTCTACTAAATCTAATCTGGATACATTTTAAAACAGTATTTTCATTTAAAGATGTGCACCGTCCCCAAATACCGTTTTATGTGCTTTCCAAAAGTTGCTCATCCGCACTAAAACTTCTTTCGTCATGCTTCACACGTTGTTTCAAGTCACTTTCTCCTTCTTTCCAAAGTGCTCGGGATTTTGCCCTCCCGTGGCATCTGCCAATGCTAAGCAAACATGAGCCGCACTCTTCATGAAGATGAGGAAGACTCAGCAATAAAGGATGGATTTCCAGCATGACGTTGCTTTCTGTTTAAGCGTGGTTGCTACGCATCTACATTTACAATAACAAACTTGAGCGTGCAAAAGATGCAATATGGCCCTTAGATGCTTCGACACGCCTCATTTACACCAGGTGTTTATTTACTTTCCGCCTTCTTATATGCAATCTGAACGATGTAGAAAATGATATTAACTTTTAAAAATCTAACTGAACATCAGCTAAAACCACCGCAGTACACTGACATACGGCTTCCGGCATCATGCTTTAATTGGGCTGAATGTGTCACACGACTAACACACGTCAATGTCATCATTTTATGTATAACACTTGCCTACTATGTCTGTCTTTACTTACACCACTACAAAGTGTGTACATCTATGTATGATTTTCATTGAGACATTTTGAGTTGAGTGAATCTGAATGAGCACCATTCACACTGCTCACCATCATTTACTGTCAGTCATTTCTCATTGGATGAGTGTTAGGTATGTACTGTACATTCAGTTCATCATTTACAAATCCCCAGTGTTTCTGCCCATCTGTGTTGATGTACAAAACAAATCAGCTAATTTAATAAGCAGGTCCATATGATGTTTTTCTCTCAGCCGTAGAGAAAAGCCCAACGCACAGCAGATGTCAAATGAGACGTCAGAGAGTCTCATCCTCTCCTGGCAGCTTTAGAGATGTGCTTGTTTGACTCTTGTATGTTAAATGTCAGAGTTGTTTTGTTCACAGCGTGTGGCCCGGCCTTTTTTAGGACTCTTGTAGTTGAAGGCCAGGTGCGAGACTCCGAGACTATGCAGGGAACTATTTCCTGTTTTTGTAACTTCATGCCCTTCCATCAGGATTAAGTACAGCTGGAAACAGGTACATCCACTTCGACTGCGGCATAAATACAGACGTACTAGAGCCTGAACAGATGGAAAATCTATTTTACTCTACAGAAACAGAAAACAAAAATATTACATCCAGAAGTCATCAGAATCCCTTCGGTTTTACACTTCAGACATCAAACCGGTTTCAAACACATTCATGATCTTATTGAATCAAATGATTATGCAGTGCATCTTATCTCCAACAACAAAAGTATAAAAAATGTTTGATTGTTTTAATTTATGATTGTGTCAAATATGGACAAACCCAACCGTTGGGTTTTAAATAAACCTATGCTAGATTGTTGTTACCCAACAGCGTGTTGAAGCAACTAGGGCTGTGCAATTAATCGTTTTTTCAAACAATTACAAAAACAAGAGAATCAAGATAAAACTATTATTGTGCGATTAAAATGTGAATTGTGTGCTGCTGGACAGATGTGTTTGTAAGGCACTTCGAAGGCACCACTTACTTAATAAAAAGGTTAAAGTGGACATTTTACAAGACTTTATGTGCGAGCAAATGTGCCATTTTTGGGTGTGTCCTTTAAAATGCAAATGAGCTGATCTCTGCACTAAATGGAAGTGTCGTGGTTGCATAGTGCAGATTAAGGGGTGATGTTATCCCCTTCTGACATCACAGGGGGAGCCACATTTTAAAGCATAACTAAACCCCTGGTCAGAGCCTGACTCCGCCCACTGGCAATATTTGAAAAATGCAAGAAAAGTGGGCAGATCCCAACGAAGATAGAGGGGACGAACTAAGCTCGTATCAAGTGTGTGGTGAGATCGTAACAAGGGCGTGGTGAGCTTGAACCTGCTTACGTCACGAGTCATTTTTTGGACCCAACATCCAATGGGAAAATTAAACTGCAGTAGCCACCGTTCAACCTGAAGAGGGCAGCAATCAGACGTTTTTACACCATATATTGTAGTATTAAAACACTTTATATCCAAATGTCAAAAAAATTACTAAAATCAATGAACAGCACTAATAAAGCATCATTCTTACAGATCATTAACTAAAAAAAGTTGGTTTAGGGTTTAGTTACTCTTTAATGAGCTATATTTTCACATCCTTGCAGAGAATGGTTTACCAAAACTAAGTTACTGGGTTGATCTTTTTCTAGATTAATAGAAGCACTGGGGACCCAATTATAGCACTTAAACATGGAAAAAGTCAGATTTTCATGATATGTACTTGCATGTTTAATCGTGTTAAAGCAACACTATGTAATTTTTTTACCTTTAAATAATGTCTCTAAAATTATTTCAGTGATAGAACAACTTTCAACTGGACAAATTGTACTGTTGCTGCAACCTGAGCAGCCTCCTAGCTGCTACAAGCACACTCTGAAAGTGGCGGTGGAGGGTAGGAAACACAGCCCCGCCCCTCCCCCTGCCTGCAAAAGAGTGTCTGATACCAGGCACTGTTGCGCTTTTCAACCACATGGGGGAGCTGTAAGTCATTTTTACATGGAAACTACATAGTGTTGCTTTAAATAATTGTGATTATGATTTTGCCCATAAACGAGCAGCCCTAAAAGCAAGTGAATGATTTTATAAAATGCAATATCACCAAGCCCTTTTTTTAACCATCTAATCATCTAATGACGCTACAGAAGTAAGTTGCATTAAGAATGTTGTTTTATGTTCACTTTAATTCTTTAAAAATGAGAAATGAGATGTGGGTCTAATGATAGATGGGTTCTGCACTTAATAATCTGATCATCTGTGTGTGACCTTTCAAAAGGAGACTCCTATGAATTCATTTAGTATAAAAAGAGAGACCGTGAGGTAGACAGCAGCAGGGTGGACGAACGAGGATCAAAGACAGCGCAGGAGTAAATTTCATTACATGTGATCCGATTAGAGAAACATCCATTTTAAATCAAATATTTATGTCTGGTCTAAAGACCTCATATTGCAGAACCCAAAGGCATCTCAGAATGAAGATATGTGTCATATGATGAAGCTTATATTATTATCTACTATAATGCATTGTAAATGTGGTGCCAAAACTACATTTTGACCACAGTTTGATCAATGTCTGAATGTTAAAGAGGTTATGCATGCTTGTTGACTGACATATTGTGTATAATTCTGAAAGCAACCACTGAATTATTATTATTGATAAATATTTATGTAAGTATACAATGTGCCCAGTTATTTCAGTCAACTTTATATCTGTAGCATTTGGACAAAAGCCTTTACGCTTCCATGCTGAGAGTCATTTCCTCTACACACAGAAGAAAAAAAATCTTTAACTCAGTAGTGAGTGACCTTTGACCTCCAGAGGTTTAACTTGACTCCTAACATGTCCATAAGTGAGCTAAATGTGTGCTGGATGTCTGCACTTGAATTCTATTAATGTGGTTTGATGTGTGTGTGTGACAGACGCCTAATGTGAGTTGTTGAACAGAGTCATTACACACACGCAGACTTTAATGAAGTTGTTTGTACTGTAAAATCATCTGGATGCTGTGACAGTGTCCTCTTCTGTAATAAATGTCAGATTTTTCCACACGGTTTCAACCGAATAACAGATCTGAATCTAAAACCCTGACAAACAAACACAACACTGCAGATGTACTTGCACAGACATCTGTAAAATAAATTTTACTACAAACTTGTAAGTGAATGCTTTTAAAGAGTGCGTTCAATTTAATAAATTGTTATTATTTACATTATTTTACAAACTGTTGAATATGTAGCTGATATAAATTATTTAAGGTAACCCCTTATTTTGTCCTATAATTACAAAATAAAAGCTTGCCTTAAAGCAGGTGATTAAGAATTTGATACATTTGGTGTCTGTGTGTGTGTGTGTTTTTGTGTTGGATTGTTTTAACCCATGATTGAGTCAAATATGGACAAACCTTACCGTTGGGTTTTAATAAATAAACCTATGATAGGTTGTTGTTACCCAACGAGTTGAAGAGCATCCCACCATTTTTAGAGTAAATTATTTTATAAAATGCAATACCTGTGTGTGTGTGTGTGTGTGTGTGTGTGTGTGTGTGTGTGCGTGTGTGTGTTTGTGTGTGCGTGCGTGCATGCGTCTGTAATATCAGATGGGTTGTGGTATATGGGGGTCAGAAGGGTCCTCAGACAGATCCTGTCCTCAACAACCTCTCACCGTGTCTTCAGGTTTCTTTTCAGAGCTCGTATAGATGTTTAGCGGGAAACCCAACCCAGAAATAACCATACACATATCTTAGGGTAGACATGTGGCCACCAGACCTGCGGACCCCTCACCACCCCTGCTGCTGTACCCCACTAAAAGAAACATGGCTCCCTCTTTACTTGGGCCCATGTGTATATGTGTGTGTGTTTGAAGAGGCCCAGGACGATCATAGATGCTCTTTCAAAGTGTCTAACACAAAGCATAAATTCATTTCATTAGAACATAACTGTGGTTATTGTGCAGATGGAGGTTATTGAGCAGAAAAACAGCTCTGGTTCTGTTTTGTTGTTGATCGTACATCAAATTCTCTTGTACCGTGCTGCCCTCATGTGGATAGAAGCCAATGATTATTTGCTTACCGCCCAAAGGTAATGAGTTTTGAGCCTTTGGAAACACACATGCTGCTGATAAAATGTATTGCTTGTAATGCATTTTAAGTCGTTTGAGATGAAAGCATCTTCCAAATGCATAAATGTAAATGTAAACTCCACTGTAAACACCAACGGTGAGAATGAAGTATCAAAGTAAACTTGAACTGCTTCATGTGCACTAAGAAGGGCACATTTACTGACCCACATGTGCTAGAAATCAGAGGCACTGAGGGAGAATCGTAACTCGACTGCCACATCAAAGAGACGCAGTGACCATCGACTGAAGATTATAAATGTTTAATGTGCATGAATGTTAGGTGGTCAGTGTATTGTGGCATCAGAAACACCTGCTTGTTTTGACTACAGCTCCTCAGAAGAGTACGATCACAGAACGAGAACTAACAGATCCAACTCATGTGTCCTGAGAAATGAGGTGAAGCTGGTAAATGCCTTAACTATCTCAGTGCTGGGAATAAACTTTAATATCACTGTAATTCTTTAAGCTAAATTAGAGCTATACATTAACCCTATAATCACATGCATTGATGTGTCTATTAAAAAACTACTTTCTTCATCTGAAGGTGCCCTATGCTTGGATAGCAGACTGTGTGTAGGTCACAAGCCATATCCATAAATATTACCTCATTAATATGCATGATGTTTGCCCAGTTAATGCCACTGATCTCATGAATATGCAAATGAGAATGTTACCCCAACAATGATACACAGGATTTATTATTAGCCCAGAGTCAAATAGGAAGAATTTGAAACAACAAAGGATCATGTTTATCCATTTACTGGTAAACCCATTTCATATGTGATGTGCACACACACACACACACACACACACACACACACGCACACACACACACACACACACACACACACACACACACACACACACACACACATACTCCATCAACACTTTTCACAACAAATTACAAAACGCTTCACACAAACTGAACTTAATAAAGAAAAGAGTTTCAAGCATGAGCCTTTTATTTTAACAGCAATATTTTTCAATTGTGTCTGACTATGATTTCCTGTTTATCTTTTCTTTTAGGAGAGTTGATGACATTCAGTTGGGACATTTGGGAACAGAACACTAATAATGTCTGTCAGTGTTGAACAGCCACCGGACACATGCATGCTATTTTCCTGCAGTCTGCTTTTGAATGCTTTTCTTGAGTCTGCATGCTTCTCCTGCATGCTTTTATCTGCAGTCGGTGTGCTGCTCCTGCATGCTTTTCCTGCAGTCTGCGTGCTTCTCCTGCATGCTTTTCTGGAGTTTGCATGCTTCTCCTGCATGCTTTTCTGGAGTCTGCCTGTTTCTCTTGCATGCTTTTTCTGCAGTCTGCGTGCTTCTCTTGCATGCTTTTCCTGCAGTCGGCGTGCTTCTCCTGCATGCTTCTCCTGCATGCTTTTTCTGGAGTCTGCATGCTTCTCCTGCATGCTTTTCCTGCAGTCTGCGTGCTTCTCCTGCATGCTTTTATCTGCAGTCTGTGTGCTTCTCTTGCATGCTTTTCCTGCAGTCTGCGTGCTTTTCCTGCAGTCTGCATACTTCTCTTGCATGCTTTTCCTGCAGTCTGCATTTCTCTTGCATGCTTTTTCTGGAGACTGCATGCTTCTCCTGCATGCTTCTCTTGCAGTCTGCCTGGATGATGATGTCCTTAGGAAGCAGTTAAGATATTACAAAAACTAACTGAAAAGTGAAGACACAGGAAAACGTTATTACAGTTTTTTTCGATTGCTAAACGCCAGTGGGCACAACTGGAGTCACATGTGCAAAACTCTAACTACAGTCTGCACAGCAGCAGTTCATGTGGACCAAACTCTAGTTCGTTTTTCATTGCTTGAACACAGTTTTCAAAACTTTACACACTTATTCCATGACTTTAACCACAACCTGCACAACACTGTGGATTTACAGCACTTTGTTCAAATGCTAACACACTGCTGTCAAAACTGTGAATCACACATTCAAAACACAATTGATTTCAGCATTGTGCCTTTCAAACACTGCTGATTGCAATTTCATATAAATATAAATTCCAATTTCATATATATATTTCATTTATATATAATATTACCTTTCATGTACTTTAAGTTTCTACCTTTTTTCTCATTACTGTAATTCCGTAAATTACTACAGACAACTGAAGCAAACTGCTAATTTTCATTTACCCTAAAAAATTATGATGTTCTAAAAAAAATATTGTGATAAATCAATAAATAAATCATTCTTTAAAGAAAACATTACTTGGTGTGACATCACTGAAATTGTTAAAACTGTAAAGATATAAAGTTAGTATTTTGTGTATTGGTGTTTGATGTTAGTGTTTTTCCTCTCAGTGTGTTGTGAGTGACAGTGTGTGTTATCTCAGTGAGGGTTGTGTTTAGTGTTTGGCTGCACGGAGCTGTTTTGAGCCATATGTTAAGAGTTGTGCTCAGGTGACTTTTGGTAGTGCAGACTGTAGTTAGAGTTTTGCACATGTAGCTCCAGTTGTGCCCACTGTCGTTTAGCAATCGAAAAAAACTGTAAAGGGTAACATCTTGAACCAAGTAGTTATATAGTCATTAAAATCACCCCCATTCCACTCTTATTTTATTTATTTATGGTTATAAACCAAACTAATTTCCATGCAATTTGTTTCCCAATATGTCCAAAACATTATGTATTGCAGTGTGCAGTCTATAACACCTCTGTAAAATGATGTGATAAATGTTTTGATAGGCTGCTAAGGCTGCAAGCGATTGGCGATCTCCAATCCCAAGAGTTAAAGAGTCTGCAGCATCTGCACTTGTGTAGCAGCCAGGCTGCTTTGTAATACAGCTTTTCGTGTGAACTCAGTGATGCTGTCCAGTACATGCTGTGCTCGTATGAAATATGAAATATGCAGCCAGACCCCAAGCGCAGACAGACCACCTGCATGCCTGGAATGTAATGAGCTACAGATCAGATGTCACACAACACATGCACACATAAAACCCACTTACAATAGATACACAAACACATGCACAGCGAACAATTTAATTGAGACTTACTACATTTATGTTTATAGTGATGACATCAAATTTGTAAAAAAAAAAAAAACGTCAGCACAAATGAGACAATAGTACAATAGTAAGGAGCTATATTAGTTGAGTTCGTGTTGAGGTCTCTGTGTGGAAGAAGTGTATGTGTCCTAAAACTATGGAAAATCAATTATTGTGACTTAAAGCATGTTTCTGTGATAAAAGAAAATTTGTGGTGTGTTTTAGATTTATTTTACCCATTTATCAGAGGAAGCCACCTCCTGTGATACATGTGTATAAATAGCCCAGGTAGTTTCACAGCAGCTGTCTGTTGTAGAACATAAACTGGTAAATTGTAAGTCATAAGTTGAAGACAACAGCGGCATCTTGTGGTCATTATTTATTATTACGTTTTAAATGTGTGTTTGTACTTTGATACGGTCACTGTAATGTTAAAATAATAAACAAAATCGTTTAATTTAATGTTCACCCATTATCTGTAATAATATTGTGTGCTTGATTGTGTTTTGACCTATAAACGTTTTAAAGATGCTTTTGGTCTGGTCTCTTTATTTCCTGTTTCATTATATCGAGACTTTTATTTTGAAGGGAGCACAATCCGCAACCGGAAGCAGTCATCAGCCGCGACTTTTGTTTGCACATGTTAGCAGGCGGTTTAGTTACGTACTCTTGACGTTTCACTTACAAACAAAGTTGGTTTTGGTCGTAAATATTGATTAAGTTTATAAATTATCGTGAACCTAAAAACAGTTTTTCGTTGCTTTTAGCACGAACAGAATAATGTTGATTTGAATGCTTTTTATTAGCATTCGGTGTATAGAAGCGTTTAGCGGAGCAGCTACTCGCAGATTTATTTTATTTGATTGATCATTTAATGTTTGTATGTTGTTGTAAATGATCTCTGATCGAAACATGGAGAAGGACTCGAGGGTGATGAAGACATCTGCGCCGTCAGTGTCACAGATTAACGCTGAATATGTCACTCAGGTGAGCAGTGTTTACCTCAGAAAGAGTGTCGTTTATGATCACAAGCACTTTATTTTTATGCTAAACGAGCTTGTTTGTGTTCTCTCTGAAGCTCTCAAATAAATATTGGGCTCCTCACGTGAAGAATAAACTCCCATTTGATGCTCAGGTAAGACCTCTCTGTTTATTTGCAGTAATACACAGTTTAAAAGTAATAAAACAGTAATAAAAGTTTTGTTTAAATCATGTGTGTACTGTGTATAATAATTATATATATATATATATATATATATGTATATATATATATGTGCATGTGTGTATTTATATAATAAATACATAAATATTATACACAGTATATATGTATACTATATATTATATATATATATATATATATATATATATATATATATATATATATATATATAACAACAATAATATAAAATAGCTTTTATATAAATTATATAAAGTATTTTTTAATAAAAATTATACATGAATGTGTGTGTATTTATATATGCATAACTATTATACACAGTACACACACAAATATGATGCAAACAAAAACTTTTATTCTGTAAACGATTAGTCACGATTAAACTGTCATTGTTTTTCTTTATGAACCTTAAATGTTTTATATTTACAGATTATTGAGGACATTTATCAGAATGAGATTCTTAAATCCAAGTAAGTCTTCATCAGTTAGGATTAAAGTCAGTCTGTTGTTTATCTTTCTTTGCATATCAAAATAAATAATTTATATATCTGTGTTCATCTTGTTTCAGATTTGCCATCAGAAAAATTATGTTGCTGGAATTCAGGTTGGTAGTGAATAGGGCTGTGACGATAACCGCGTCACCGCAACACCGCAGTAATGAGATGCCAACCGCGGTGCTGAGTTCATCATCGTCATCACCGCACTTTTTTATATTTTCTTTATTTTGCTGGTGAAAGTTACAGAAGTCATATGGTGTATGATATGAACTATACACAAAAGTCATTGTTAATCATAATTTACTGTCTTCCATCCTGTGTTCAAGGGTTCTAGAGAAAAAACTGCTTTCCGCACAAGGGGGAGGGACGGTGCATTAAACATCTATAGGGGTTTATTATGTGCGCATGTCTTATAATTGTTATTTAATTACTTAGTTTCAGTACTTAAATACACACAAGTAGCCAACTGTGACGGGCGCAATCTTCTTAAACATGAAGCCATTAATTTAAGCGCGTCATGCCCAGGTGCTCTGATATTTATTGCATGCCATGGAACTGTACCAACTCACTCACTGCGCGAATAACAAAATCTCAAGTGCAAGGAAATCTCACAGCCACGCGCATTACATTATTCAGGTGCAAGAAGGTCACCGGGCAGCACGAAATGCGCATTGGTACTGATAATAATAGCATAATTATTTAAAACTATAATGGTCAAACATGCCAACTATAGTTATGAAGGCTAGCGCGGTCGGCTGGAGACCTATATGTCTGACTATCGTAGCGAGGAAATGCCACTATCTAAAATCACATCTTGTGATGATTAACTATCATGTGGCGTTTGTCGGACTTGGGAGCACCAAACATACCTTTAGTAAAGCATAAAACTTCAGCCCAGCAATGACAGTTGGAAATCTCCAAGACTTTTGCGAGAGGAGCAAAGTACCAGAGTGACATCAGTCAGGCAGGTGAGGGCTTACTGACCGCGTGACCCGTTAATGCTGTAAACTAATTTCTCCAGCTCGGGATCAAAAAAGTTTTATTATCTTCTTGATTATGTAAATGGACAGCAGTAATTTAGAGCATTGATTGGAGTATCCATAAGTTTTGCGCAGTTATTTACGGGATGATGCAATACGTTATTTCGTTTCGTATCTGCTTTGAAAAATTCTAATGAAACATATTAACTATAGTAACATGAAATAGTATTTATTTTCGTTTCTTTTGAGTTTAATATGAATTATGGAACAGTTTTTGTCATTGTTTGTAACCCATTTTATTGTGCAATAAATTATTTAACGTTCAACCCGTTGCGTTTGGAGGAGTGCGTTATATCCACGGAGTGTTACCCGAAAAACACTCTAAAAATGTTTAAAGAAATTGGAATCAAGGTTTTGCTTACAAGAAACAATGTTAAGCTCGGCATGTTCTTTCTAGTTTTTTTCAGGTTGCTATTGTATGAAATGTATTGTACAAAATGGGTTATAAACGATGACAAAAAATTATATAATTATTATATATATTATATATAAAAATATATATGTATTGCTATATATATATATATATATATTATACCTATGGAAATAAATATTATTTTATGTTGTTATTGCTAATATAATTTGTTGTTTAAATAATAAATAAGAAGACGTTTCCGATGCTTTGCGGGGGTGGGGGGTTGTGCTTTTGGGCTTTGGGGGTTACTGTTGTGCGGTTAACCGCATAACCGCATGATTTTTTTTATGCTTCACCGCGGTGAGAAAATATCCTAACCGTCACAGCCCTAGTAGTGAACTATACGTTTTTGTTATTATGTGATATATATTCAGTATTTATGTAGTATGTTGTTGTGACCGTATTGTGTTGTTTGTTTGTTTGACAGTCAGTATCTTGAGAACTATCTGTGGGTGAACTACACACCTGAATCATCCACTAACAGCTACCTGATGTCAATCTGCTGTATTGTGAATGAGAAGTATCGTGAAAACGTTCCAGCTTGGGAGGTTTGTGTTAAATGTTGATAAATGAATGGATGACTGAATTAGTAAATATTGGTTTAAAAGGTTTAGAAATATAAAGTGAATTCAGTGAATGAGCAGATCTGTAATTGACATTAGATGTGAAGGTTTGTGCAGATCTTTTGTAAAGTTGTACTGATGTCGTGTTGTTCGTCCCTGTTCAGGTTTTTAAGAAAGCACCCGATCACTTTCCAGAGTTCTTCAAGCGTATAATGGAGGCGTGTCTGTCGGGCGAGCAGTTCGGTCTCTCCCTGAAAGAACAAACTGTGCTTCTGCTTTTCCTCGATCACTGCTTCAACAGTCTGGTTAGTTTATAGGATTTTAATTTTTTTCTGATTAACTAAACTAGTTTAGTCTTATAGCACTAGTAAATACACAATTAACTGAAATAAACAATTGTATTGGCATAAACAAAGGTTAATAAATGTTTAGAAAACTATATTGTTCATTATTAGTTTATGTTAGCTAATACATCTATTAATGTCAACAAAATCTTTATCATTGTAAAGTGTTTTTTTTTTTTGCTGCCGATATTCACTTAAATCCAGTAGTCCTGTCTGTAATCCTGTTTTGTGATTTGATCAGATTGTGTCACATTGTGTCCCAAATACGTTTCAGCATTTTAGCCCATATGTATTTATTAAGCTATGTTTGCTTTATTTGAAGATAATTTAATGAGCGTGTGTGTTTTGTTTATCATGACAGGAAGTGGATCTGATTCGTGAGCAGGTGCAGAAACTGGTGTCACTGCCCATGTGGATGTGTCTACTGCAGGTGAATTTAAATGCGTGACACACATTTTACATCTATATGTGAAGTTTGAAGCATACATCATACATCTATATGTGAAGTCTAGTGTGTGTGTTTAATTAACCTTTCCTGAAATTAATTAAACAATTATTTTGAAGCAACATATAACTCTCTTGACGCAGGTCTAAATGTCTATACTCTCTTGTGGCTGATATTTTAGACTTTTAACACTTGATTTTGTCATTATTCAGACAAGATTGCAACAGGAATTGAAAAAAGTCCCAAAACTGCAAAAATTTTGGAACCTCATCAAAAAGAATTATGAGAAGATGGACCCCAAGGAAAAGGAACAGTAAGAGATCTCAGATCATACAGATTAAATGAATCCTGTTATTATCATATATTGGTCAACAAACTTTTCTTTGGCTTAATACAGGGCTAGAATGGAGCGGACCTTTCTTGCTTCTCTCATAAAGAAATTTCTTATGGTTCTGATGTCCATTCCAGCCACAGGTAAACACTTATCTTTATAGCAGGTTACATTATGTAGTACTTCACGCAGTCATTATATTATATCATTTATGTCCTATGAGTTTTCAGGTTTTCTCATAACAATAATTCTAAAGAGGTTTATTTCAGAGTAATACCTGGTTGTTACAAGAGTACTTGAATTATTTTATTAGCTGTGCTTTATTATCTGTTATTATCATTAACAGAAACTAGTCATTTATCTTTACAGTACACATATTAACAAAATGTGTCAAAAAAAATCATCATATATTTTGCCCCATTAAAATGCCTGTGTGAAATCGATTCTGAATCGCAAGGCTGCAATTCTGTGTTTCATGCACAGCTTGTGCATGTACTTTATTATCATGAAAATACCTAAAACGATCTGAAGAACAGCGATATAAATATTCATGGAATAGCGTTTGTAATGATACTTCTGTGGCACAAAGAGAGTTTCTGCACAAGGGATGTGCCAGAATTTCACCATAATTCATTAAAATTCATTAATTGAGAGAATGCGCATTTGCATGATTAATCATAACAGCCCCTAATACTTTGTATTGACATTATATTGGTGACGGTGTTGTTCTTCAGATAATAGCATTGAAGAAATCCATTGTGCTGTGTTTTTATATGGGGCCGATTTCTGTTACCCATAAAGCCTCAGTATCCATGCCACTGCCTCAGGCTGTGACATCACTTCTCCTCCTGTGATATGACCCAGCTTCAGAACAGCTGATGGTTGCCCACAGGCACCTGTGCCCACATGCCCCCTTACCCGCCTGTTCATGCAGAATGCCAGCACACCCTGTTCATAAGACCAGCATGATGCTGTCGCTGTCTCTCATTCCTCTCCTGCTGTCTGTCTGAAGTGTCTGTGTTGTTATCACTGTGTGTAATGTGTGTTGTGTGTGTTTCTACCCCTCAGATTCAGTCTCTATGGAGAAAGTTCATTACTGTGAGAGATTCATTGAGTTTATGATTGACCTGGAGGTAAGATGAATCACGGATGCATATTGTCATAAATAAAATGTATGCATAAAAATCCGGATTTTTTTCTGTAAAAAATGCTAAATTAATCTTTAAATAAATAAGACTTGAGAGGTACAATGAAATGCAGTCCTGTTGCAAAATGAAGAAGCTACAGATGTTATCGATATGGCAATGCACACATCTGCATTAGTCACATTATCGCAGATTTTTTTCTATGCATTTGCCAGTGTTTGACTATACACGAGTGGTTTCAAACAGAAAAAGAAATGACAGATTTGTTAACATTTCACCTCGTGAGAGACATGGTGGCGACAATTAATGAACATTTTTATTTGTATCTTGGTTTGTTCAGGCTTTGCTTCCGACCCGTCGCTGGTTTAACACCGTACTGGACGATTCTCATCTGGTGGTTAACTGTCAGCTGTCTCACCTCACACAGAGAGAGAAGGAGGGTCATCTCTTCTGTCAGGTATCTGAACTGGGGCAAAAACACCTGTGATATTGCTGGGATTCACCTCTTTATAACTTGAACATTTGATGGTTTATTTGTGAATGTTGGTGATTTTTGTTGCAGCTGTTGGACATGTTGAAGTTTTACACTGGCTTTGAGATCAGTGATCAGGCAGGAACGGCTCTCACACAGAAGGAGATGACCAATCTTCACTACGACAAAATCACTTCTCTACAGGTAACCCGTCTCACCGTTTCACACCTG
This sequence comes from Paramisgurnus dabryanus, assembly GCF_030506205.2. Taxonomy (NCBI): domain Eukaryota; kingdom Metazoa; phylum Chordata; class Actinopteri; order Cypriniformes; family Cobitidae; genus Paramisgurnus; species Paramisgurnus dabryanus. The sequence continues at coordinate 36,441,792 of NC_133353.1, read as the reverse complement.
AATGTGATAATCAACGTGTACTCGAGTTATATTGTGTCTTTATTTGTCCAGAGAGCAGCATTTGCTCATTTCCCCGAGCTGAACGACTTTGCGCTATCTAGTGTGGCAGCCGTGGACACGCGTGAATCTCTTATCAGACAGTTTGGTCATCTCAGGTAAGAGATGTCAGATGTTATGAGAGATGTTGTGTGTTTTATTACAGAAGTGATTAAGTGTTTATTTTAAAGCAAGATATTGTGTTTTTGCAGTCCCAATACCCTCCACCGGGTGTCAGCATATCTGTGTCTCCTACCTGAACTGCCTGACGCAGAGGATACGACCTATGATAAAGAGTTCCTGCTGGAGCTGCTGGTATGTACATCAGTAAATGTGTCCAAAAACTCGTGAGCTGCCTACATAGGCAACATTTTAAGTGAACACATCATAGGTTTCAAACAGTAGATGGTAAGAAAAACATCACACATGTATTCTTTAGACGTAAGGCAACCGTTAATGCGTTTTTGTTTTTGATGCATGATGCGTTTCATGATTGTATGTCCCTTTATAAAATGTCGTTGAGGTTTGACCTGCTCCATTTCGCTGTGATGTATGTAACCTTCATCTCAGCCATCTGCTGTGTTCGAAGGGTAAATGGATGTAGCACAGTTTATGTCCAGTGAGCAGATGATTAAGTGGTTAGTTATGGAGGTAGGGAGCTTCATACAACCGTTTCTCACGTATTTCTCATTTACGTTCAGGTGTCTCGCCATGAGAGGAGGATCTCTCAGATCGAGCAGCTCAACCAAATGCCTCTGTATCCCACTGAGAAGATCATCTGGGATGAGAACATCGTTCCCACTGAGTATTATTCAGGAGAAGGTTTGTCACACAGCTGTTGCGTGCATGTTTAATAAATGAAGTGTAAGTCAGTGTCGTGTAACTGTCTTTATATCTGTAGGTTGTCTGGCTCTCCCAAAGCTGAACCTGCAGTTCCTCACCCTTCATGATTACCTTTTAAGAAACTTCAACCTCTTTCGTCTGGAGTCCACCTATGAAATCCGTCAGGACATCGAGGATGTTGTCATGCGAATGAAGCCATGGTTAGTTTTCAGTATCTTTAAAACACACAGTAGTTTTATGATTTGGTTCGTGTGAAGGTCCAGTGGTCATCAGGCGTTGATTTTGAGCTGATGTTTATCTCACAGGCAGTCTGAGTATGGAGGGGTGGTGTTCGGCGGCTGGGCCAGAATGGCACAAACCATTACTACCTTTTCTATTGTGGAGGTGGCAAAGCCTAACATCGGAGAAAACTGGCCCGCCCGTGTGCGTGCAGACGTCACCCTTAGCCTCAATGTTCGGGATCACATCAAAAATGAGTGGGAAGGTATGAATCTCTCTTTCTTTCTTTCTTTCTTCCTTCCTTCCTTTCTTTCTTTCTTTCTTTCTTACAAAAACTATTTTTCTTATGTTTCCTTTTTGATAAATAATATAAAATTATATTAAAATGTCTTTCTTTCTTTCAAAAACCAAAATTTTTCTTCCTCAGTTTTCTTTTTTATAAATAATATAAAATAATAATAATAATAAAATCTCTCTTTCTATCCTTCTTTCTTTCTTACAAAAAATCTTCTTACATTTTCTTTTTTATAAATAATATAAAATAATAATTATAAAATATCTTTCACTCTTATACAAAAAAATTCTTCTTACATTTTCGTTTTTTAATTAATAAAATAATATAAAATAAAAACTTTCTTACAAAAAAATTTCTTCTTACGTTTCCTCTTTTTAATAAATAATATAAAATAATCTCTCTTTCTTTCTTAAAAAATCTTACATTTCTTTTTGATAAATAATATAAAATAACAGTAAAATGTCTTTCTTTCTTACCAAACATTTTCTTTTTACATTTCCATTTTATTAATAGTATAAAATAAAAATAAAATCGTTTCACTCTTACAAAAATGTTCTTCTTACATCTCATTTTTTTTTATAAATAAAATAATATAAAATAAAATAAAAATTCTTAAAAAACATACATTTTTTTCTTACATTTTCTTTTTTATAAATAATAATAAAAATAATATAAAATAAAAATCTCTTTTTTTTCTTAAAAAACATAAATTTTCTTCTTACATTAAAAAAAATAATAATAAAAATAATAAAATATATTTTTCTCTTACAAAAAATTTCATATTACATTTCTTTTTTCATAAACAATTTGAAATAATAATAAAATCTCTCTTTCTTTCTTACAAAAACATAATTTTTCTTCTTACATTTTCTTTTTTATAAATAATATAATATAAAATAAAAAACGTTTTTTATTATAAAAAAACATAAACTTTCTTCATAAATTTCCTTTTTCATAAATAATATAAAATAATAAGAATAAAATCTGTTGTATTTTTTTATCTGGATCATATCTCTTCACACTATCTTTCCATTACAGGTTTACGCAAACACGACGTGTGCTTTTTGATAACGGTGCGGCCCAACCTGCCGTATGGTACACGCTTTGATCGCCGGCAGCCGTTTGTGGATCAGGCTGGTGTTGTATACGTGAGAGGCTGTGAAGTTCAGGGCATGCTGGATGATAAGGGTCGAGTCATAGAGGAAGGTAAGAGCTCATGTCAGTTCACACGGCCATCCTTATTACATTCATAGATGAATTCCATAAATGCTTTTTATGCTTTTTTAAGGTCCTGATCCGAAGCCTAAGCTGAGAGGTGACACCAGAACGTTCCGGGTGTGGCTCGACCCAAACCAATACCAGCAGGACATGACCAACTGCATCCAAAATAAAGAAGACGACCCTTACGAGACCTTCAATATCATTATGAGACGCAAACCTAAAGAAAATAACTTTAAGGTCAGAAGGCGTTTCACCACAACCAGTATTGTTCCCAATATGTTCAGATTCTTAGCAAGCAGTTCAGTAAATGAAAAAGTATGTCACCTAAAACAGCAGAAATTAACCTGACCTTTGCATTCAGGCTGTGCTGGAGACCATTCGTAACCTCATGAACACAGAGTGTGTGGTACCCGACTGGCTTCATGACATCATACTGGGTTATGGAGATCCTGGAAGTGCCCATTACTCAAAGATGCCCAATCAGATTTCCTCTCTGGACTTCAATGACACCTTCCTGTCCATCGATCACCTGAAGTCCTGCTTCCCCAATCACACGGTGAAGGTCACAGAGGAGGACCCTGCTCGACAGGTCCCGCCTTTCAGGTCAGGGATCCTCAGTAATAGCTTTAAATTCATACAGCACAGTCATAAAACAGAAGTACTGGTACAAGACCCTAAAGTGTTGCCCACCTAGACAGCATTTTAGCATTGTTAACCAAACCAGTGATGACAAAGATGTGTATACTGCAGTGTGTATTGGATGAGGTTGAAACTGTGTTTTTTGCTCTCCAGAATTCGGTTCCCTGTGCAGAAAAGTGAAAAGGGTAAAAAGCGAAGGGCAACTGAGGAAGAGGATGAGGAAGATCGCACACTGGTGGTGGAGCCACATGTCATTCCTAACAGGGGACCCTATCCTTATAACCAACCCAAACGGTACGAGATGGGTCTTTAACACCACTCGCAGCTCGGCTGGAAATTGTAAAATATGTGCATGAGTCCTTATATGACCTTAAATATATTCTGATTGACAAATGATTTTTGTCTTTTACTCCCATGGTGTTGTTTTAAAGCTGTACCAAGCGTTCTTTATTGAAGGGGCAATTTTTTTTATGTAAAGCTAACCACAGATGCCAAAAGATATATTATACATCATCTGTTGTACGGATATTGACATTTCTTTCTACCTTGACAGGAACACCATTCATTTTACACCAACCCAAATTGAAGCCATTCGTGCAGGGATGCAGCCAGGTCTTACTATGGTAAGAGAAGTTTACTTACTACCATCTGAATTTATACCACCTCACGTGATATTTCACAAAGAGAAAGTTATGATGTGCGCACACCAAAAATGAAGTGAATATTGGCCTAGATCTCTCGCGGGATTTTTAGTGAACATTGGCCAAGATCGCTTGCGGGATTATTAGAGAATATTGGCCTAGATCGCTCGCGGGATTATTAGTGAACATTGGCCTAGATCTCTTGCGGGATTATTAGAGAATATTGGCCTAGATCGCTCGCGGGATTATTAGTGAACATTGGCCTAGAACGCTCCCGGAATTATTAGTGAACATTGGCCTAGATCGCTCGTCGGATTATTAGTGAACATTGGCCTAGATCGCTCACGGGATTATTAGTGAACATTGGCCTAGAACGCTCCCGGAATTATTAGTGAACATTGGCCTAGATCGCTCGTCGGATTATTAGTGAACATTGGCCTAGATCCCTCGTCGGATTATTAGTGAACATTGGCCTATATCCCTCGTCGGATTATTAGTGAACATTGGCCTATATCCCTCGTCGGATTATTAGTGAACATTGGCCTATATCGCTCGCGGGATTATTAGTGAACATTGGCCTAGATCCCTCGTCGGATTATTAGTGAACATTGGCCTATATCGCTCGCGGGATTATTAGTGAACATTGGCCTAGAACGCTCCCGGAATTATTAGTGAACATTGGCCTAGATCGCTCGTCGGATTATTAGTGAACATTGGCCTAGATCGCTCACGGGATTATTAGTGAACATTGGCCTAGAACGCTCGCGGAATTATTAGTGAACATTGGCCTAAATCACTCGCGGGATTATTAGTGAACATTGGCCTAGATCCCTCGTCGGATTATTAGTGAACATTGGCCTAGATCGCTCGCGGGATTATTAGTGAACATTGGCCTAGAACGCTCGCGGAATTATTAGTGAACATTGGCCTAGATCGCTCGCGGGATTATTAGTGAACATTGGCCTAGATCTCTCGCGGGATTTTTAGTGAACATTGGCCTAGATCGCTTGCGGGATTATTAGAGAATATTGGCCTAGATCGCTCGCGGGATTATTAGTGAACATTGGCCTAGATCTCTCGCGGGATTTTTAGTGAACATTGGCCAAGATCGCTTGCGGGATTATTAGAGAATATTGGCCTAGATCGCTCGCGGGATTATTAGTGAACATTGGCCAAGATCGCTTGCGGGATTATTAGTGAACATTGGCCTATATCGCTCGCGGGATTATTAGTGAACATTGGCCAAGATCGCTCGCGGGATTATTAGTGAACATTGGCCAAGATCGCTTGCGGGATTATTAGTGAATATTGGCCTAGATCGCTCGCGGGATTATTAGTGAACATTGGCCTAGAATGCTCGCGGGATTATTAGTGAGCATCGCTCGCGGGATTATTAGTGAACATTGGCCTAGAATGCTCGCGCAATTATTAGTGAACATTGGCCTAGATCGCTCGTCGGATTATTAGTGAACATTGGCCTAGATTGCTCGCGGGATTATTAATGAACATCGCTTGCGGGATTATTAGTGAACATTGGCCTAGATCGCTCACGGGATTATTAGTGAACATTGGCCTAGATTGCTTGCGGGATTATTAGTGAACATTGGCACTAATAATTAGTGAACATTGGCCTAGATTGCTCGCGGGATTATTAGTGAACATTGGCCAAGATCGCTCGCGGGATTATTAGTGAACATTGGCCAAAATCGCTCGCGGGATTATTAGTGAACATTGGCCAAGATCGCTCGCGGGATTATTAGTGAACATTGGCCAAGATCGCTCGCGGGATTATTAGTGAACATTGGCCAAAATCGCTCGCGGGATTATTAGTGAACATTGGCCAAGATCGCTCGCGGGATTATTAGTGAACATTGGCCTAGATCGCTCGCGGGATTATTAGTGAGCATCGCTCGCGGGATTATTAGTGAACATTGGCCTAGATCGCTCGCGGGATTATTAGTGAACATTGGCCTAGATTGCTCGCAGGATTATTAGTGAACATTGGCCTAGATCGCTCCCGGGATTATTAGTGAACATTGGCCTAGATCGCTCGTGGGGTTATTTGTATTTTGTGTCACTCACACAAATAAAAACTTGCGATGAGGAGTGTTTTCGAGTACAGCGACATTATTTTTTTTGCAATTTTTTTTCAGATCAAACCAGTTCATAGTTATGTAAAACTTGTAGCTAAATTCAAGTATTAACAGATGCATTATGCATATTTTTATCACTTTCAAGGCTTTTTTTCTTTTTATTGTCACTGTATGAATAAGAAGTTGTTTCATAAACATTGGGGTGCCCAATTACAGCTAAAATACTGCTCTCCTTTTACTGATTCAACCGGACGTTTGAACCGGACTTTCCTGATTGGCTTGTATAACAATACATTTTTCAACTTGTGCAGAAGGCATTTAAGGCAAATACCGTGCATTCACTGCAATCACCCAATTAGGATTGGGTAACGCTAGAACTTTTTAACTGTCTATTGCTAATTAGTAGTGAATTGATATTAGACAAGGTTTTAAGTGATGCCGTAAAGCAGTCTACAGGAAATCTGATTCTTATTGTCTCATTGTCTCATTTTCAGGTGGTTGGTCCTCCAGGAACAGGAAAAACAGACGTTGCTGTTCAGATTATTTCAAACCTGTATCACAACTTTCCCGAACAGAGGACCCTGATCGTCACGCACTCAAATCAGGTACAACATCATCGTCTGCTTCAGGAGTTCAAAATTGACATCATCAAAATATGAGCCTTTAAATGTCTGAAACATGTTTTTGTGTCATCCAGGCTCTGAACCAGCTGTTTGAGAAGATCATGGCACTGGACATTGATGAACGTCATCTTCTGCGTCTGGGTCACGGAGAAGAGGAACTCGAAACGGAGAAAGATTTCAGCAGGTTAGAGAATAAAATAAGCTTGCAAAGACGCAGATAAATATATAAATCCCCACTTCTAGTTATGGTTTTGTTGGAAAAATGCTGTGGGTTTTTATTTCTGAACGGGCCCATATGTGGGATTGTGGGACATTTATTAAGTTGGCACGCGTGATTTTGGTTGGAGAGATATAGAAAAGGTGACATAATTTCCGGTGAGTGAACATGGGGACCATCGAAGCTGACGTTTTGATGCATCGTGATGTTTTTTGCATTGCATTGTGGGAATTTTTAGGGAACGAATGTTCCAGTGCACTGAAAGGATTTTGCGATTATGACAGCCCTTAAAATGTCCGACTCCCTGACTTCTGAACAAGGGATCTGCTTGAGACGCAGCTATACATACTTGCACAACTCTGATAACCAACTATATCCATTGTTCCCATAATGCTGTGTTCTTTGGGAAGCTAAACAAACTTACATTTCTCTCACAAACAAAAACACTTCTTTTGGTGATGTTGATTTTGTGTAAGCTCTTGGTTGGTCTTTTCATGCACTATTCCTGGAGATGTGCCCATATAAGGACTGTATTAGTAGTTGAAAAAAACTTTCTGAAACTTTGACGAAGGGCATTCGGCCCAGAAATATTAGTAGATATTTCAGCTTGTAGCTTTTATGTAAGAAAAGCTCATTGCTTAACCTCAGAGTTTGTGTTAGAGCTGACTTAAAAGGTTCGGATATTATCACTTAAAATCACATTTTCTTTGACTGTAGTGTTGTATTGTGGGGTCATATGCGCCTGCAGTTTCATTTAATGAGCTGTGGGACCGTACAGAGCGCTGGAATGATCAGATGAATCTGACAGCTCTTACTGCGCTCATTGGAGGGCTTTGAGAAAGGACACTCGGTTCTGGTACAAGAACAGACTGCTGTGTACTCTTCAGTAATGAATCTCTTCTGCTCTCCGCCAGGTACGGACGAGTAAACTATGTGCTCTCTCGTCGCCTGGAGCTCCTACAGGAGGTGGCTCGTCTACAGGAGAGTTTAGATGTTCCTGGAGATGTCTCCTACACCTGTGAGACTGCTGGACACTTCTACCTTTATCAGGTACTGCTCGTGATCACAGCCCTGTCTCAAACTCTCAGGCTATCTACGGTCCATCCAGTGACTAATGGATATACACACAAAAACAGCAAGTGCTGACCAAAACCACCCTTTCCCAGCTTTGCAGATTTTTTTTAATCAGTCCTTTAAGGTTTTGTTATCAGGTAGTGGTGGACCGGATCGCATCGTCCCACGGTTCAGCTCGCATGCGATTTGCAGATTAATAAGCAAAAATAAATAGGGAAGGTTTATCATTTGCATGTGTTTCAAAGACTGGTCCAGCTCCAATCAGACGCCCTCCGTCTGTGTGTGTGCATGCACGCATTTAAGTGCACTATGTAGTGCATACACATATAGACGCGTTTCAAAAAGCAATACATAATCTTTCTGTTCTTGACAAGACACATACAAACAAAATAATCTCAACATACTACCATGGACATAAACCATTTGTTTACAACTTAAGTGTACCAGGTCTGTGCTTATCTTAAAGAGACAGTAACCTCAATTAACCTGCTTAAGTCTGTGTCATTAATGTTAATCAAACAACTAAGACAAAGAGAAAATCACTTCTGTAGCTCAAAAAAATTTATTTTTAATTTATACAATAAAGATTATTTTTATTATTCATTTGATTTGATTTCTGTACCTAATTCTAATTTTAGACCTTACTTCATGTGCAACTTTGTTCTTTTTTATAAATGTTTGTATTTCTTTATTTGTTATTAGATTTTCCCCAACCCTTTATTTGCTGATCCGAAAAATTTGTGCTTCAAAAATCGTAATGTGATCCAAAGCTTGAGTTTTGTGATCCGTCACACCCCTATTATCAAGGAAACGGCAGATTTGTCTTTAGAGGTTTATTGACATTAAATCTTTGAAAGATAAAATCACAACTTTATATTCTGGCGTTTACTTATTGATAGAAATTTGGACACAAAGTCTGTTCGTGTTTCATAAACAGTTCATTCAGTCTGCTCTGTTCAGAGACCTTTTTGACTTTATCATGCAATTAAAATCTACTTTACTTTCATCTACAGCATGGCAAGAGGTTAATCTAATTTCTTTAAGGCGATTTCCAGAGAAACTTTAGTGGTGACTTTCTTTCACAAGCTCAACTATTCAACCTTATTATCCAAAAATGAGTCTCCCTAATCTCTCTGTGTCAGGTGATGTCCCGCTGGGAAGAATACATGAGTAAAGTGAAGGCGAAGCCCGGGCGAGACGTGCAGACGGAGGACGTGGCGGCACATTTCCCATTCAAGAAGTACTTTGCCAACGCCCCCCAGCCCGTATTTAAAGGCCAGTCGTACCAGGAGGACATGGACATTGCTGAGGGTTGTTATCGACACATCCGCAAGATCTTCACCCAGCTGGAGGTGAGACATAAAGGGTGCTGCGGTAAAAAGGATTCGTTTTTACATCTAGAAATCATTCTCGATATCTTTTCTAGTGTGAACTTCTGTAACAAAGATAATAGTAAGGTAACAGGTTCTGGTTGTTTATTAAAGTGTGTATTCATCCAGCTTTAGTTTTGCAGCTGTCTGTTTGGCGTCCACTGTCTCTCAACCAACTGCTGAGGGTTAAAAAATGTCCTCATCAATATTGAATGTTTTTGATGAGATTAATATTGATGCAGTTGCACATTAAATATTCATTTCCCAGTGAAGACAGTATCTTCAGTATACACTATCTGATGAAGAAACACATACATGTGCATCAGAAGATAAGAGGAGCTCATTTCTAACATATGAAGACACATCAGATCTTTGGGGATCAGATTTTTTTATAAAAGTGGAATATTCCTTTAATTAATTGTCTACTTTGCTGATTCAATAAGCTTTGTTTGAGAAAAGGACAGAAATATTTATTCCCCTACTTCTCCATCTTGTTTCATTACGCGAGTAAAATCTCTCCATAAGTCACTGTGGGTGTGAATGTCACAGGTCTGTATGGTTTTCGAGGTGAAGATTCGTAAATGCATCATCTTTATCGATGTGTCTGATCTGTAGGAGTTCAGGGCGTTTGAGCTGTTACGCAGCGGGCTGGACAGATCCAAATATCTGCTGGTGAAAGAGGCCAAAATCATCGCCATGACCTGCACGCACGCTGCTCTCAAACGTCATGATCTGGTGGAGCTTGGCTTTAAGGTATCATCATTTCACCAAGTGTGATAGTGATTCACAAACCTGTTGTGCCTTTAAGCTACGACCTGTAACCTTTGCATCTCTATCGCATAATATATAGTAGCTAAATAAATAAATCTATATATTTTTATCAGCATAATATTAGTTGTTTTTAAACAATTATTGTATTTATTGTTGATAGTCAGTTTTTATGAAAGGTTTTACTGGATGGACATGTGGATACATGTGTGCACGTGCGCCACATTCGGCTCTAGTGTGTGTATTATGGTTAAAACAAATGTTTTGTGGAGATTTACTGCATTTGTATCAGCTATTATAGCAACCACTAACTGTAAAAAATGCCTTTCTGGATTTCAAAATAAACATTAACAAGCCAGTCAAAATGGCACACTCGTGTCCCTCGCAATACGTCTATCATTAGTTGTAGTGGCTCACCGGAAGTTTTACACAAAAGAGCTTGGCGGCGCCCGCAGTTACCTCAAAAATAAGGTGGATAAAACTGCTAGTGTATTTAGTACAAAACAAACCATTGCATGTCGTTCAAGGACTTCTCTGGACACTATAGTGTGAATCATTGTTTGAACTGATTTTAATGAAATGAACTCAAACTAAAGTTAGCCGCTTTAATAATAACCTACTTGATCTTTCTTCAGTATGATAATATTCTGATGGAGGAAGCAGCTCAGATCCTGGAGATTGAGACCTTCATTCCTCTACTGCTGCAGGTATCTCTCTCGCTCGCTCTCTCTCGCTCTCTTTCTCTGAAAAACCAGAATCCTCTTCTCAATTCATTAAGCACTGAGGAATGTTAATGAAATCTATGAATGCTTACCAAAGCCTGCACTCAATTACCCATAATAATGTGTGTGTGTTACACAGAACCCAGAGGACGGCTACAGTCGACTCAAACGCTGGATTATGATTGGTGATCACCATCAATTGCCGCCCGTCATTAAAAACATGGCCTTTCAGAAATACTCCAATATGGAGCAGTCACTTTTCACACGCTTTGTGCGTCTGGGTATACCCACTGTTGACCTGGACGCTCAGGGCCGAGCACGGGCCAGGTCAGTACATTTAGAAACACTGTTCTTACACTTTTACTCTGGTTTTTCCAAACAAAGGTTGCATCTACACCTTGAATAATGTTTTGGGATTCAATCCGGTTCAATCTGAGAGTGATCTGGTCTGATTAAGGGGATAAAATGTTTTGGATATGATTATATCAGGCATTTCTTATAGTGCTCCTGTATATCTCAGTAATAGAGCATTGCGTAGGGCTGCACGATAAATCGCATGTGATCGTAATGCGCATCTCCTCAATTAAGCCGGTTTCTTGATTAGTAATAAATCTTCATCAGTTGCTTTCAGATGGAGCGGTATTTACTCCACAGAGCCATAATTCACTGACAAGAGGGGAAATATTGCATTCATAATCACAGGCGATTCATCCACGATTATGAATGCGATATTTCCCCTCTTGTCAATGAACTACGGCTCTGTAGTAAATGCCCAACCCAAATGCCGCTCCATTTGAAAGCTGCTGATGGAGGTTTATTACTAATCAAGCAACCGGCTTTACTAACGAGATGCGCGTGACGATCGCATGTGATTAATCGTGCAGCCATAGCATTGCGTTTTTAACCCAAGGATTAAAAAAATGTAACTTTAGATGAAACCTTGTGCCAAATGCATAAATGTAAATGTCTTGCCACAGACAGACGTGAGTTCAATCTTACAAATCCTCTCAAAAATACACTGCCTAGCTGAAAGTTTTTGCCAGTTGAAACATTAATCCCTGCAAAAATAATTTGATAGTTTCTAATTAAAAACAACTTGTAAAGTATATTTTACTCTAAAACATTTTGGCATTTATCAAATTGTTACACTGTTTTCATAGTTTAGGACCCACCTCAATACAAAATAATGATACATTTAATTAAATACTAGTAAAGGTTTTTTTTTTACTTGTTACATTACTTACACATTAGTATTTGTAAGATTGTCTTCACTATGTTCCAAACCACACATTATTTGTAATCCTGGACCAAAAACCATAAGTCGTATGGGTATATAAAGCCAAAAATACATTGGATGGGTCAAAATCTTTTATGCAAAAATCATTAGTATATTATGTATAGATCATTTAGCATAAAATTTCCTACAGTAAATCTAACAAACTTTGTTTTTTTCAATGGGTGCAGCAAAATCACAACCATCATTAAACTGGCACTTTTTAGGGATTTCCCATTCAAATTAGTTTTTATGTAAACTTTACTATTTCCCCATTCAGTCCACAACATCATTACAGCAGTAAGCTTGTAGAGAAAAGCTGAAATAAACCTTTTCATTAGTAATATGTGTTGCAAAGGACTTCATTTGGACTTTGAACTTTAAATGCGATTTGTTTCAATATTTTGTTTTTTGCATCCTTGGATTCCAGATTTTCAAATAGTTGTATCTGCCAAATTTTGTCCTATCCTTACAAACCATACATCAATGGAAAGCTGATTTATTTAGAATGATCTATAAATCTCAATTTAAAACATTTACCCTTGCGACTTGTTTTGTGGTCCAGGGTCACATTTGTTTTTATAGTATTCTTGTTTTATACAGTGTTATAACTGTGTCTGATTTTGTCTCCTGTATCTCTGACAGTTTGTGTAACCTGTACAACTGGCGTTATAAGCAACTGGGAAATCTTCCTCATGTTCAGCTCCAGCCAGAATTCCAGACTCCAAACCCCGGATTCACCTACGACTTCCAGCTTATTAATGTGGAGGACTTTAACGGTGTGGGAGAATCAGAACCCAACCCCTACTTTTATCAGGTGACTGCTCGTGTCTCTGTGGTCTTATTTGTATCTTAATGTCTACATAAGGGTTAATGAGACTTGACTACTTGATTGTGATTGGTTGGCAAACCCCAGCAGAAACATCTGCATTTTTTTGTAAGTGATGATGACCATGCAGCATGCAGTGTGGGAGTCCCACGAGTCCAGCTGTGTGCTCTCGATACTGTTAATGTGAACCTGGAGGGATTTGTCCGCCTTGCGGTCTCCATGGCGACGCAGGCGGCCCACGCTCACACCCGTGCAGCTCTAATTGGGCGTATGAATGAGCCTCTCGCAGGGCAATAGGACAGACGGTGTTTGTTCAATAAGCGCTCACTGTGGTTGAATAAACATTCTCATTAATAGCTAGTACACTTATTAGTGTCCAGCCGCAAGCCACAGCCGTGTCAGCGGGGGTTTGTTAGTTAAAGTTAATGTTCTCTTCAGAGATGTTCCAGCTCGTAGACACAGAATGGATTTAGGTTCACTGAGACTAATAATGCAGCAGTTTTTAAAATCTGAAATAAAAGTGATCAGGGTTACACAACTGTATTCACCTGTTGTCAAAAGTTTATTTTAATACAACCCTGGTCAAGTTTACACTGAGATAATCTGAATATGTGGTTGTTTTATTAAGTTGATGTTAAATGTTTATTTCTTGCTCATTTTCTGTGTGTAGAATCTGGCTGAAGCCGAGTACGCGGTGGCTCTGTATATGTACATGCGTTTGCTGGGATATCCTGCCGAGCGCATCAGTATACTCACCACCTACAACGGACAGAAGCATCTCATCCGTGATGTCATCAACCAGAGATGTGCCAACAACTCCTTCTTTAGGCAGCCCAATAAAGTAAGACCAGCTAAGTTTTACATGTGATACTAATCTGCTTTTACCCCTGTAGTAAACAATGCTGTTAGATGCTAATGCGTGTGTATCAGGTGAGTGGATGAGTGTGTTTTTTTGGGTAAATGTATGTCTAGTGAGTGAGTGAGTGAGACGGGTGAGCATGCATTTGTGAGCGTGCATGTGTGTTGGGTGAGCCTGCATGTTTGTCGGGCGAGCGTGCATATGCGTGTCGGGTGAGCGTGCATGCGCGTCGGGTAAGCAGAACCTGGGGAAAAGCAGAATGGGTGAGTGACTGAGTGAGACGGCTGAGCATGCATTTGTGAGCATGCATGTGTGTCGGGTGAGCTTGAATGTTTGTCGGGTGAGCGTGCATGCGCGTCGGGTGAGTAGAACCTGGGGAAAAGCAGAATGGGTGAGTGACTGAGTGAGACGGGTGAGCATGCAAGTGTGAGCGTGCATGTGTGTCGGGTGAACATGCATGTGCGTCTGGTGAGCGTGCATGCGTGTCGGGTGAGCGTGCATGTGTGAGTCGAGTGCATGTGTGTCGGGTGCGCATGCATCAGGTGAGTGTGTCAGTGAGTGCATCGGGGGGTTGTGTGTGTGTGTGTGTGTTGGGTGAGTTAGCAGAAGTAAGGACGCTGATCTCCTCATTGTACCCGAGTTTCTTCTGTTCAGCAGCATTCAGTCTTTTGCGTGGTCTGCAGCTGTGGTCAGACTGAACTCTGCTGCTCTTCAGAATCACTGATTAAAGACTGTAAATCCCTGCTATCATGACAAAGCTTTTGGTCAAAGCTTTGCTAACAGTGTTTCAGAATTGCTAAAATGAAGCAAATTTCAGCTCAAGCAGAGATCGTCAGTTCTTTAATTACAGACTGCCAAAGATATTGACTTCTTTCTAAACAGACATCTTCCCTATTAGCATTTAAAACTAGAATAAAGAACTTCACTCTTTGTGTCTGGGAGAAATATGAAGATATTTAAATATAGTTTTTTGTTCCATAGACGAATAAGGGTCAGCTGTGTTCCTTTAAGATGTAATGAAAACCATTTTATACAAACTAATTTGAAATAATGTCCTTTTCTCAAAATACCAAGTAAGAGAGTCTGATTCCATGCTGTGTAATTGTGGAAGATCAGACTCATTTGTATGTAGGGGGGTTTGCAGACTCTAACATGATGATCTGAGTAAAGATGAGATCACAAAGCACACATTTCACTGCAGAATTAGGCCACTCGGACTTGAGTATGCACATCATGTATTAAACAGAGCGACCGCACGTGACCAACTGTACTCTCTGAGACCCGCTGATAAATTTCACATTGCAGATCATCAGCTGAGAGGCAGCAGTTCAGTAACTGAACCTGGGAAAAAGCAGAATGACACACCAGAAACTATTAGGAAATACAAAATAAAATGCAGAAAATGATGGCCTGCTGTTGATTTTCTGTGAAATAATGTAAAGTAATGCATGCTGACCCTTTGTGACCATTATAGCACTGTGCCCATGTCACCACATCAAACCTATTAACATAATGTTATCACATAATAACATACAACTCTAGCTAGATATCCTTGATAAAGTTAAATCTGTTTTAATATAATTCATGATGATGTCTGTATTAGAGCTGTAATCGGGCCTTAAAAGTTAGGCCCGAAATGTCCGGAGCCCGACAGAATGCAGCCCGAACCCGAACGTACATTTAGATTGACAGCTTTTTAAAAGCCCGAACCCGTTTACAGCCCGACATTATTTAAATGTGCGCACACACACAGCTTTTGTCAAGAATGAGAAATTTACACAGGTTTTAACATTATTTATTCATGACTAATAATCTACACGCCACTTGGAAGTTGAAACAAAGAAATAAAATAAGTCATCTGTAACATTGTAAGATCTCATTCTTAATAGGCTTATGCAATACACTATAAATATGCCAATAAAATTATTATTTCTTAACGAATTAAATTAAGATAATACATTCTGAATTAAGATGGGTATTTGGCAATAACGAAATTAAGAGGCAGGCTCCGCGGGATTTGCGTCGGCACTTCTCTCCATTACTGCCAACATTAGTCTATATCCTCTGTCTAAATTATGTAAGACTCGATTCATATTTAGTTATACATTGAAAAACGTACTCACCAAGATTAGGCTACATGTTTTTGATGAGGAAAATCATTAAATCCATTGTAAATGAATTCAGCGCGATCCTGCGCTACTGATTTGAACTTGACCGCTCATTTACCTCACAAAGCCGGAGCGGAAGCCCGAGCCCGCCCCGAGCCCGTGTAAAATGTTAGAAATGAAGCCCGAACCCGCCCGAGCCCGTCGGGTCCCGACGGGTCCCGTCGGGTTCGGGCAAAGATCTTCAGCTCTAGTCTGTATTGTCTAATGCAGGGTTCCTCAAATCTTTTAGCATCAGTTTAGCATCAACCCTAATCAAACACATCTACCTTTGATTTTCTAGTGATCTAAAAGACATTGATTAGCTTGCTCAGGTGTGTTTGATCAAGGTTGGAGCTAAACTCGGATTTGAGGAACCCTGGTCTAATTTGTCACCAATAAATAAACAGTCAGGGGGAGTCATTGAAGGACATGCACTGAGATTGAGAGCAACTGTTCTTCCTTAAAAATAACCTCTTGATGTTCTGTAGGTGACCACAGTGGACAGATTCCAGGGTCAACAGAACGACTACATCATCCTCTCTCTGGTCCGAACTAAAGCTGTAGGACACTTGAGGTGAGTCACTCATTCTGTATCACTTCTGTATCTGTAGGTTTTCTGTTTGCAGCAGATGAGCCTTATAACCAATCACAGGCATGTTCAGTTAAAATGACTGTGTGTAGGCTTAGCTAACTACATCCGGTTTTATTAAGTAAGCATTTACCCAGTTTAATTAAAGTTTAACCCATTTTCTCATTTATTTCTCAATCTTTTCTTGCAGAGATGTGAGGCGTTTGGTTGTGGCCATGTCTCGTGCAAGGCTCGGCCTCTATATTTTTGCTCGAGTGTCTTTGTTCCAGAACTGCTATGAGCTGACGCCTGCCTTCAATCAGCTGACCGCACGACCACTGCAGCTGCACATCCGCCCGCATGAGTACTACACATCTGTGAGTATATAGCACAAGTACCACGGCTTAAGTGCAAGTATTGCACGCATAACACGCCTCGAGTGCGATTATTGCACGAGTACCACGCCTCGAGTGCAAGTGTTGCACGCGTAACACACCTCGAGTGCGATTATTGCACGAGTACCACGCCTCGAGTGCGAGTATTGCACGCATAACACGCCTCGAGTGCGATTATTGCACGAGTACCACGCCTTGAGTGCAAGTATTGCACGAGTACCACGCCTCGAGTGCAAGTATTGCACGCGTAACACGCCTCGAGCGCGAGTATTAAACAAGTACCACTCCTAGAGCGCGAGTATTAAACAAGTACCACTCCTCGAGTGCGAGTATTGCACGAGTACCACATCTCAAGTATTGCACAAGTACCACGCCTCGAGTGCGAGTATTGCACAAGTACCACGCCTCGAGTGCGAGTATTACACGAGTACCACGTCTCAAGCGAGACTATTACACGAGTACCACGTCTCAAGCGTCAGTATTACACGAGTACCACGCCTCAAGCGTGAGTATTACACGAGTACCACGCCTCAAGCGTCAGTATTACACGAGTACCACGCCTCAAGCGCGAGTATTACACGAGTACCACGCCTCAAGCGCGAGTATTACACGAGTACCACGCCTCAAGCGCGAGTATTACACGAGTACCACGCCTCAAGCGCGACTATTACATAGTACCACGTCTCAAGCGTGAGTATTACACGAGTACCATGCCTCAAGCGCGACTATTACACGAGTACCACGTCTCAAGCGTGAGTATTACACGAGTACCATGCCTCAAGCACGAGTATTACACGAGTAACACGCCTCAAGTACGACTATTACACGAGTACCACATGTCTTTGAGTATAGCATGACAACAGTATGTTGTTTCAACTGATTTAAATGTCTTGCAAAAACAGACATTTACAGAAATATTGTGGTAGTTTTGTTAATTTCTGTCAGTAGTTTTTTCTCTGTCATTCCCAGGCAGCTGTGTGTAAGCTGGCACCGTTTTAAATTACAGTCTTGTGACTGAACAGAAGAGAATTTGTGTCCTAGAAAAATGTGCTGATCTCTCTCTCTCTCCTCCCTCCTCTGGCTCTCTGTCTTCTAGATGGAGCAGCGCTCCGCTCAACCCGATCAGGTGGTCAAGGACATGCCGGAGATGGCTAACCTTGTGTACAACATGTATATGCACATGATTCAGAGCACACAGCAGAACAGACAAGTGAGTGTGCTCATATTTACACCCGTATTTCTGACTAACCATATACCTGACTAACCTGATTTAACATATTCTCTCTCTAATATATGATCAGCCCATTAACCACAATAAACACAATAAAGTGTTTATAAATTCTTTAATTAATGGCAAATGTAAATGGGCCAAATAAAAAATCCACGTATGTTTTTTGTAAATGTGTATTGCTAGAGAATGTATAAATAACATTATTCATAGTTTTGAGATCTATTCAGATCATTTTTGTAACATGGTTGCAAACCTCATAATGTCAAATGACTAGAAACCATAAAGAAACAGCTGTCGGTGGTAAATTTGCTACACTGTACTACATCACAATTTCACAATTATTTAAGCTCATCGTCTGAAATATAAAGTCGTTTCAGAGGTGTGGACAGTTATTACATTCTAATGAAATTTGATGAGGACAAAGATTTAATCCTTTCTCACTTTGTCATAACATGTACCACTGAGTTTATCAGTGTGTATTTAAGAGTAAACAGGGTCAGTTTTAATTTATTTTTCCATCCTGAAGAGCAGCATTCAAGATACAAAACTTAACCTACTAACTACTGTCTGGAATGATGTTTGACTTTGTTATGGTTCCTCTATCCAGCAGAATCTTCTGGATCCTCCGTGTCAGGTACCGGAGTCCCAGGAGAAAATGGAGGTTGATGATGGACATCCTGAGACTGAGAGTGAGCAACAGCGAGATGCTGAGGAAGACCAAGCTCAGACCGATCTGAAGCCAGATCAGACTGAAGAAGAAGAAGAGCAGAGAGAAGATCACGCTAAAATGCCCGAGCATCCGGGTAGAGACAGTGACAGCGGTGACAGCGATGAAGAGGAAGAACCTTAGACTCGCTGTTTTCTCTTTTTTTTTTTTATTACTGTTCACTAAACATTGGGGGTCTGAATTGCTAATTTACTTTTTGTAAGAAGACTTTTATAATAAAATTGAATTAAACCTTCAGTTGCAATGTTTTTTTTCTTCCAAAAAATGACCCAAGGCTTGAGAACTTTCACAGATATTTCAGCTAAAATTTTGACTAGATGAGTAGATTTGTTCTTATTGGCCGTGTGCTGTAGGATCTTGTCTGACATCAGGTCACATGAATGTGTTTATTGTGTAACTCGTGATAGACGTACAGAAGAATCTTTCTTCAGTTCCTTCTGCTGCTTCAGAAAACCACAGGATTTATCACAGCTGAGGAAACATTAACAGAGATTTACTAAACTTTACAACTGCAGAAAGACACTACTGGTGAGCTCATATAGTTGAATTAACTATAGCAGTGTTTGGTCAATACTATCTTCACTTTAGATTTATCTATCAGATCAGTTAAATGTGTTTTTCTTTGTCGTGTTTGTAGTTCATTTGGTGATTTAATAGCTACACAGTTTCTAAAGCCTGAGAAGCTGTAAATATGTGGACATGTATCCTCTGATTTCCTCACAGTAAGAATCAGCAGGACATCAGCTGTGTGACTTGTATTTGATCACATGTTTTCTGTAGTATTCAGAAGTCTTTAAAGTACTAGTAAAGTTTAGTTAAAATTTGACACACTATCTTTATCTGGTCAGACTCGCACTTACGAGATCTAAGCAGTCTCTGAATATAAAGCTCAGAAGCATTATTTAAATTACATCTCATTCTTCTTTATGACAGGACCCATCAATATTACATTGGTGTCAATTAAATATCATGTGAATATTATTCCTCTGTTTTTAATAATTATTCAGAAGATAAACTCTGAAATAAGCCATTTAAACTGCTGGCTGTTTTTCTCATCAGATAAAGTTCAGCTGGTTTTAGTTCATGAGCAGTAGATTATTTCCATATAGTGTGCCCTTCATAAGGCAACATTTTAAATGCTGGATTTTTTATTTTTCTGATTTATGACAATGTAATGCTTTGTGGTGTTATGATGGCCCCGCCCACTGGTGTAATCCTATATTTATTTAACCTTTATTTTTTTGTTGGCCTTTGAAAACTGTTGCTTCCCTTAGAAAATCTCGACATTTTGTCATTAACTCTTTCCCCACCATTAAAAGAAAACGTTTCCCTGGCAATGATGAGTTTTTAAGGCAATCTATAATTCTGCTATTATCCACTAGGTGCTGCTCTTACCCAACTTATAAAACACTGAAGCATCCACTGATCCAAAAACAGTAAAAACTCTGTGTATGTTTTGATCGTTGCTCTTAATCAGGGGCCTCATTTATAAAATGCTGCGTAAAAACCATCCTAATTTTGATCTTACGATCATTTAACAAAAATGCGTACGTGTGATTCATAAACCGAACGTACGCGCAGAAAACGCGCGTACCTCTTTTTTTAAATCTATAAATCAGAAATGAACTTGAACTTGTGCGCGCAGCCGAGCAGTTTCAGATCTCCGCCTTTAAACGATGCGTAATTAATGTCAGACATATAAAAAGCGCTTGTCAATGTTTAAACCCAGTTTCAAACAGCAAGAACGGCTTATATTTCCAAAAACCTGCAGCAATCAGACAAGCAAAAGTGCGTACGTCTGCTCAGACCTTGACGTGGCGCTAAGCAGTTTTCCACGTCAAAGACGGTTTTTATAAATATGGACTTTGCCGTGGATTTTCGCCTACGCACACTTTACGATCAAATCTGTGCGTACGCACGCTTTATAAATGAGGCCCCTGATCTCTAACAAAAGTCCTTTACAAAAATGCAATGATCTCAGCTTTTTGCTCAATTTTTTTTTAAGAAACCTACTCATATTTGAGAGCTGATAAATGAAGATAGGATACAAACAGGATTAGGACTGTGTTTTTTCTTTTTTTTTTTTTTGAAATCAGAGGGTCTGTTTACTGTTCAATTTGATGTATTTTCTTCTGTATATTTATAGAAGAACATTTTCTGGAAGCCTTTAAACTTTTGTAAAAAAATTATGAAAACTGCTGGCGCTGTTTGGGATTTTTTTTAAACACTGGTGGGGAAAGCGTTAAACATAAGGGCATGTAAACCTCTTGTGTTGTTTTTTATATCATTGCAGCTTACAATGTCCACGTGTGGCTCATGTTTTTGGGCTATCGTCTGGCTGGTGGTTCTGTTATTTCTGGCTTGGCCTTTGAGTATTGTTCTTGGGGGACTTTATGGTCTCATTGCTCCTCTTACGGTCTGCATTGGTCTGGACCGGCTGGCCGATCTGTTGATGGAGGGGGCGAACCTGGGCCGAAAGTGTGCTCAGAACATGAGGCACGGCAAACCACTGTGCTGAGACCTCGGGGCCTGAAGTTCACCTTGAAAGCACGAGCTGCCTTTAAAGTCTTCTGATTCAAACCTTCTTACTGTATTTAACAGATCCTTTTATATTCTTTTGTTGACAATTTAAAATGCAATTGTTTAGTCTCTCTGACTATAGTCATAACTTTTCTTTAAAGTCTAATGTAAAGTCTAGACTTTTTATTTGATCAATGTAAATTTTTCTATGAATGTATTTGTATTTATGATGTATTATGTATTTTATCATAACTACAGCCTGCCCAAGGACTACGGGTGGAAATGAGCTCTTGAGCTAAAACCTGGTACTATGCATCTCTCCCATTGAGGTTAATGTTTATTGTATGCTGTCCCTGTTTCTCTATACATACATTTCTCATGATGCTATATCTATGCCTGTTCTGAGTGTCATGTAAGTGATCTATTAAATATTATGTTAAAAGGTTACAAAGCCTCAGGAATATTTTGAGTGTCTTGTTAACAATATGCAAGTTTTTTAAAATATAAATCACAAAACCTTTTTGTCAAACTATCATTATAGATTCAGAATTAACCTGTATCTGTGGTTGCTTTTATTTGTTACTGTAGTTTGTAGTTTATCTTGGTGAAGAAAGGTCATTTGTGCATTGCAAAAAAAAGAATGTTGTTGTTTTAAAAAAAATATTCAATCAAGATGCATTTTCTTGATGTCTAGCTTTGGTGTAAGAAAAAATAATGAACTTTTTCTTAAACACTTAATTTAAGAAAATTTCAAGAAAAAAATTCTTAACACCATGGCAGATTTTCTTTGCTTGTTTTAAGCAAAAAAAATGACTTAATTGTTTTGTCTGAAAGCTAGACTTATTTTCTTTTGCTCATCAAAAATTATTTTAAAGCAGCATCTAAAATACAAACTGTTACATTTACATTTTAATGATACACATGCCTTTACAAATGTTACGAATGCAGAGTTTATTAACATAAACATTGATTTATGCATATAGATTCATTAATAAATGACCTACTGGACATTGCAATTGTGAAGCACTTACGCAGTTGCTGTATTTTATGGTTTGTATTCATAAATTATTGAAACCGGGTCAAACAGGTTATTAATATCTTTTCAAAATATAACAAAATTGGTCATCATGAAACATGAACACAGGTTTAAACATGCTATACTGTATGTTGCGTTCTGTAAATTGCTTGTGACATTTTTCCCATGACAGCAATAGGGATAAGCAGAATAGAGAATGGATTGATGTCTAAGGACGCCGTGGCCCTGAAATGTGTGTGCATGTGTGAAATGCTGTCCAATAAGGTTTTAGAATCATACAAACACCATCATCCTTATACAGGATATAAGAGGAAACATAAGAGTTCACACTGGATTCTGCTGAGTTAGGACGAAGGCTGTAACAGGAAACTGACGCTGGTGTCGGGTTTACAGGACATCCGTGAGGAAATGCAAAGCCATGCAATGTTATTCTGCACTGCTGTTTCCCTGGTCCAGCAGGTCACTCATCACTGCCCTCTATAGGCTAAAGGTGACATCAATCTCTTTATTGTCCATCCATCCCTCTGACCAAAGAATGTTCAATCTGAGCTAAGTGAGGTAAAAAACAGTAAATGGGTCTCGTGATAAGCGCAGGAATTCTGCTATCCACAAATTTTTAAAACACACAAACGCTATCTGGGTCTATATGCTTCCTTACCGCAGGTGTCTGATGCCCCATTTCTTAAAAGCATTTTAGCTTTATTTCTTTAAGAGGGTTATGTGATAAGACCTAGTTTGACTGTCTGTGCACAGCCTCTCTCTCTCTCTCTCTCTCAGCAGCCCTGAAGGGAATCATCGCTGGCCAAAATTGCCTGGTTTTAATTTCAAGTCCGTGCTGGCAGCCATGCATGCCGGGCCGCCTCGCAGCGTGTGGTGTAGAAAACACATTTGACAGTCACTGTTGTTGGACTGTAAATATTTCATTTGAGTGCAAGATGAAGAATGGAAAAATGCCTGCTTGTATTTCTGCCATATGTGATGATCAGTAAACATCTGATCAGACTCGCATTGCTAAACTCATTGAGCTCTGACACGTGGAGAACATCATGAATTATGTCTCAAGACCAGAAGGATGTGTTAGTGTATACATGGATTAATCTGTCTTAAAGTTTTTGTTATTACATTTTTATTATACAGTAGTGCTTATTTGATATAATTATTGATTATAAATTCATGCCATCAGGCAAGTTTAAGTTGAACTGCTTGAAATTTAGGAAGAGAATCTGATCTGAAGTTTTGCCGGGTCGATCTGTTGACCATCACCGGGTCGAGGTCACACTGGGCTTTTATTGCCCTTCCTTTCACTACTGTTATAAAAACTAAAGTCATCATTGTGATTTTAATGCCATATTGATATTAACTTACTTACATTTACAGATTTAAAATCCTGCATAAATATATTGCATAAATTGCATATGTTTATAGGTGGCTTTAAGTGTCTATGCCTGTCTATCATCACAATTATTATGTCTGCAATATGAATTCACTTCGTGAAGATGCTGTGACATTTTTATTTAATGATAATGCCAATCAATATCTCAGTGATGCTTTTGGTAACTGTTTAACCACATTTCCTAACCTGTCAATTCTTCCAGTGAGCAAAGAACTCATATTGAATATTGATACAGCCGATAAAAACATTTATTAAAATATGGTATATTATTATTATAATATAAAAAGCTATTTGTTGAGATTAAGTAAATTGCACATATCCAGGATCAATATCTTAACGTGTCGCAGAACCTAATCTTCTGTTTTTAGAGTATACTTGACTACTTTTGCTATAACAGGTGAATGAAATGAAGCATACTTTCTTTTCTGGAGTGAACGCTTTCTGTTTCACCATGACAATGCCTTAGTGCACAAAATAAGGACATGGTTTAGTACTTGTCTGCATAAACTGCAGAGGTGAAAACCTCAGGGATGAGTTTGAAACGCTGACTACAAGTCAGGTAAAAAGCTTCCCGGTGAAAGCTGTTGTGAGCATGCCAAATTGACCTTTTATAATGCATTCAAGTTATTTTGTGTCCTTAAACTATTGTGCCACAGTTAATTTGACTTACAGAATATAATACACATTTCTTAAAGGGAACATTTCACAAGCTTTTTTAAGATGTCAAATAAATCTTTGGTGTCTCCAGAGTACGTATGTGAGGCTTTAGCTCAAAATAACCCACAGATAATTTATTATAACATGTTAAAATTGCCATTTTGTAAGTATTTTGGTTGTGTCCTCTTAAATGCAGTTGAGCTGATCTCTGAACTAAATATCAGTGCCGTGCCGGTGTAATTATTATAACAGGATCCCCTTCTGACATCACAGGGTTAGCCAAATTTCAATGAGCTATTTTTTAACATGCTTGCAAAGAATGGTTTACCAAAATTAAGTTACTGGGTTGATCTTTTACACATTTTCTAGGTTGATAGAAGCACTGGGGACCCAATTCTAGCACTTAAACATGGACAAAGTCAGATTTTCATCATATGTCCCCTTTAAAAATTTTGTTTCAATTATAAAACATGCGTTCAAAATAAAGACAAAATCTATGAAAACACTTTTTTCACACATATGTTCATGAACTGGTTTCTCTGCTGGGACTCATGTAAGGGGAAACTGACTTCATCCATCCACACTTACTTAAAAGTCTTGAGTCTTGGTATCTGTGCAATGAACGGTTTTGGTGTCCCTGTTGTTCCATTAAATCCATAAATGTAATAAAATTATATTAAGTCCATTGGCAGCACACGTGTAGATGATAAATACCTTTTGGCCACACTGCGCATGCCCACTCGAATCAGTGGGCGGGGTCACATCGTTTCCTATTTAAGCAGCAACTCTTTTAGCTCAGGATCTGCGGAGATGATTAACATGTTTCAGACTGTTTTATATAAAAAGGGCGGGGCTGGGTGTCCCTACTGTACTCAAGGACATTTGCTTTCAAACAGCTGCTTTATCCGAAAAAAATATACCCAGCAACAAGCATGAGACCTCAGTCCCAAAAATAACCCGCCTGGAGGTCACATCAACTCATAATCAACATGAGAGATGATGCCAAGATCGCAGGTGCCACCAACCCGGATTAAAATCGTGACTACATTTCCAGCATAGTCTATTATTTAAGCAAAGACCCTCATAAAGCCCCTCGAAATGAAGCCCCCGTGCCTATATGACGCAGCAAGGCTCTCCACAACGCTGATAGCCATATTAAAGGCAGCCGCCCTCCACCCACCCATCAATCTGATGTGAAGATCGAAAATAGGAGGGCTTACATGACTCTGCTCCACCACACTGGAGGGCGAGGAAACGCGTGGCATCTTCCAGCATCAGCACTGCCACGGTGCAGTGAACAGCATCATCCATGCGTTTACCTCACAACAGCGGACAATAAGCAGGATATACACGCGCTTTTTCCCGGGATTTGAGCAGAATCTGCGGATGACCAGCAATGGGGGAATGGACCATACTAGAGAGACTTCTGGAGGCTGCTGTCCAGCAGCACTCCACTATGATAGGAAGGTAAGAGCAAATATCAGTCACACCAAATTTCAGATGAATTATACAGTCACGTTTGTGCACCAAAAGAGGCTGCAATAGAAAATGCAATGAAGTCGAACATATGAGACACATGCACGATAAAAAAAATGGATATTTGATAAATGAATTATTTAATGACGGTAAAATTGCTGATGTTAGTTCATGCATATTTAGGTTTTCTATATTATTTGTTGCTTCGTTAAAAGCCCTGCTTAAATGCAGGGATGAAGGGATGTTTCTCGCCAGCTGTGCACAAAAACAGGCGTTACCTCCAATGTCACTTACTAGAAAATAAAATATAGCAGACAATAAAACGAATAAAGTAAGATTACTGCATAACATGTATGCACGATAACAGTAATATTGAAAAAAAAAACGCGTTTAGTTGTTTTCAATTTCATTTCAGCACTGGACAGCTCCGTCGATTTAACCCATTAAACCTCTCCAAACCTCCACATCTATATTTATACACTCGACTCGATTTGGGTTTATTGCTTATGATTTACGTTTGATGTATTTCGTCACGTTTAAAAGGCAAAGTGATGCTTGGTGCCAGCTGTGCGCATAGACAGGCGTTACCGCAGCATAAAATCCAAATGGGATCAAAGAGGGCAAAGCGCAAAATATCTCGCGGTGGGATTGAATCATGTTTTAATGGCCGTGCAGCATCAGTGATTTACAGTGAGACAACATCAGGCACATTCATTTTGTGTTTTGTGCTCATTTTTAGGATCCTACTGACAGTGGTGGTGATCTTCCGGATTTTAATCGTAGCTATAGTGGGAGAGACAGTGTATGACGACGAGCAGACCATGTTCGTCTGTAACGCCTTACAACCGGGCTGTAACCAGGCGTGTTACGACAAGGCTTTCCCCATATCTCACATCAGATACTGGGTCTTTCAGATCATCATGGTCTGCACGCCCAGCCTGTGCTTCATCACGTACTCGGTGCATCAGTCGGCCAAGCAGAAGGAGCGGCGATATTCCACCGCCACCGTCCTCCTGTCGCTGGATAGCAAAGAGCAAGAGTCCCTGAAGCGCGAGGAGATCAAGAGCCAAAAGATCAAGAACACCATCGTGAACGGAGTAACGCACAGCGTGGATAACACCACCAAAGACCCCGAGCCCGACTGCCTGGAGGCCAAAGAGCTGATCACGTCGAGTTCGGGCAAGCCCGTCAAGTCGAAAATGCGTCGCCAGGAGGGCATCTCGCGCTTCTACATCATTCAGATCGTGTTCAGGAACGCGCTGGAGATCGGCTTCCTGGTGGGCCAGTATTTCTTGTACGGATTCAACGTGCCCGCCGTGTACGAGTGCGACCGGTACCCGTGCATCAAAGAGGTGGAGTGTTACGTGTCCAGGCCCACGGAGAAAACCGTGTTCCTCGTCTTCATGTTCGCGGTGAGCGGCTTTTGCGTGGTGCTCAATCTGGCCGAGCTCAATCACTTGGGCTGGAGGAAGATCAAAACGGCCGTGAGGGGCGTCCAGGCCCGAAGGAAGTCCATCTATGAGATCAGGAACAAAGATCTGCCCCGCATGACCATGCCCAATTTCGGGCGCACTCAGTCCAGTGACTCTGCCTACGTGTAATCCAGGCTGCGCAGAGAGCGCACAGAAGAAATCAAAAAAACACCCCACGGACGAGTCCCTTCGCCGCGTAAGGTACATGAAATGCAAGCAGTCGGGTAGGACGTTTTTGTTACCGTTCGTTTTAAAGACTCCATTGACTTCAACTGTGGATGACAAACACGTTTGTAAAACTATACGATGCAACTTTTGTACTCTGAGATGTAGTAGCCTACACACAAAGAGCAAACACTGATACCCGAATGCGCGTTCCCTCTCCAAACGAGCTGCGGTTGCGCTTTACATCACAGTGCCCGTGTTACACACAACGCATGCCGATACGATTGATTTATCATCATCATCATCATCCTTTTATCTAATTGCACCGGGAAACAATAGCAGATGAAGTACGAGTACTCATGTCATTGCACTGTGACATGCGCAGTGGCATGTGAAGCGTGACCGAAGCTGCTCAACTAAATACTTGAAGGGAGCGAACAGAGTACGTTTTGCACTAACGAGATGCTGCTGCCGACAGTATCAGTTTTTGACATCACATTTAGTGCACATCGGGAGAGTCTTACAGTCAACCACACATTAACATTTCCATATATGATTTCTCTCTTTTGGTTGCCTGTACCGCACCATTGACCTTAACGTAGGCTACTATATGTGATTCATTACATTGCAAAACTGCTGTCTGTCTGTCTGTCTGTATGAGTGAATTTGCTGCAAACGCTTAAAGTCTGTGGTTTTATTTCAACACCAAAGCGCTTCTTTCATTTGTGAGGTGTCTTTCCGCTTGTGTAATCAAGTGCCATACGTGTATATAAATATATGCATATATAAATGCATATAAAATATATATATATCTATAAAAATAATATATAATCATATCCATAAAGCAGATTTATTATGCTTAATGCGTCCAGATTTGCTTTATCTGTATTCGTTGTAAATGAACTGAAAACAGCTTTTTTTTCTATCTTTCATTTTAAAAAGGCCAGAAAGTAAATAAAGAGCTGGTCTTTAATTCATACAGGGCAGCATCTCTTTCCTCATCTGTAATGACAGAACAAATCAAACAACCTTTCTGCTGCTGTTTTCAGATCCAGAAATCTTTGTAATCCATAACATATGTGATATTAATGTACACGAATCATTTAAGGAGACAGTGCTCATCATTGTCTGCAGTTTTTCTTCCAGTCTCGATGCAAGTGTGTATGACCAGACGCGTGCTTTCGTGTATATGACTTGTTTTTTTATGATATAAGGCCTTGATCAAAAATGAAATCTGGTGCATTATTCTATTGTTCGATCACGATGATGATTTTTCTTTTAGTGTTGTTAATATTCATTACTGTTATTATGCCACCACATATTTATGAGAAATCTGTGTGCCCGGAGAGGAGTCGACCTTTCTTGAGTTGTCTGCATTTCTAAGCTTGAAGGGAAAGTATTGCATGTTTAAGAATTTATATTCAGGAGTGAAATCTACACGCCGTTTGCTGGGGTATCGATATACCACCCCTGCCCGTACCGATGCTTATGAAACAACTTGTGGACACATCTTGAAGGTCACTGGGGATAAAGATAGAGAGAGACTTGGAAGAACATTGTGACTCTGTTTGGAACGGACCGTCTGGGATCATCCGGGGCCGGGTGTACCGCGCAACACCTGACGGGATGACCTGGCAAAGCTGGGATTATATGGAAAGCTCTGGTACGGACACATCAGACTGAACTCGTGGGGGATTTAAGGGGGAGGGAGCTGGGGAACGGAAAGACAACTGAAGAAATATGAACCGCTTGGCTGTATGGTGCAATATTCCCTTTTCTCTCTGTTATTTCCCACTCCTTGGAAAAGCATTCCAGGATTGCACAATTACCTTACAACTCTGAGATTTGTACAACTCTCTGGTCCTCACCGAGATATTGTAATGACCAGAGAGATTCAAACAAGAGGTTTTATTGCAAACTGAATTTAAGGACTGTACTGGACCTAAACAGCAAAGCTTTAATAAAACATTAACTTGTATCTTCCTTGCCTTATATGTATATATACACTCGCCTATATACTGCAGTCCCCACCCACCCTCCAGTGCAATGTTCTCTCATTTTCACCTGCAACAGCAGACATGAGATGTGTTCTTTTATTTTTTACAGCACAGTGATTGGGTTATGTACGACTGTAATTCTGCATGCTGCGATGCGTTTGTCATCATGTGAGCGTTGGAGGCACTTTGGTCAAACGATACCTGCGTTACTCCACAGCAGCAGACCGAGGCTTGTGGTTGCGTCACGTGTGCCGCACCAATGCAGCAACAGTTTAATGTGACAGATGTAGAGACATTAGAGATGCATTCTGCACGCCCAGACGTCTCTTGCTGATTTACAAACGAAAAAGTGTCTTGTTCATTTATTTATGACTAGCATGGGATGCTGTTGTTTCAGGTACACAAATGCAGAGGAATCCAATTGGGTCTTATGTTTGAATTCTTTATCGTGACCCGGTCGAGCTGCAGATCCTCATGTGCAGTCTCCTTGAAAACTCGTTGTAATTTTATCCTGATAGATTTGCATATTGATTAAAGGGTCTTGCATGCAGATCATGGCAGTGAACACCGGGCTGTTCCCTTTTCTTAACAATCAAGCCTACGGTCTTTGTGTTTTAAGGCTGTGTAAACTGAATAAAATGGAGATGGATGTTATACTGTGAATTAAATCCACTTCTTTACAATGGTGGTGATATAAGTGAAGGGCCTGATGGTTTGTTTTTTTTTACAACGCACACAAACATGCACGCATACACATGCAAAAACACACACGCAGACACACAAATGCAGACACACACGCAAGCACACATGCATGCAGAAATACACACACATACAGACACAAAAACATGCACGCATGCATGCATATGCAGAAACACACACGCAGACACACAAATGCAAACCCAAATGCAGACACGCACACATGCAAGCACACATGCATATGCAGAAACACACACACATATATGCAACACACACACACACACACACACACACACACACACACACACACACACACACACACACACACACACACACACACACACACACACACACACACACACACACACACGTTCCTCTGAGGTTTCACTCAACTGCAGTGTCTCCTGTTAGATCTGCAAAAACTCTGCAATGCACAACTCACCTGAATACATCTAGCACAAATCTCTTTTCTATTCTCTATACATCTTTCTTTGTAAATAGAAGTACAATTACATTTTAATGACTGCTAAAAATGAGATGATTGTGTAAACATAAACTTGTTTTTTGCAGATTAGTTCGTAAATCACAATGTTGGTAGATTTCCAGAACAAAACATATTCATTAATTCTGTTGCCAGGATTTTAATTTGATCACCAAATCATAAAGATATTTGTCATTATAGATCTCTGTATTTTTTCTTTTTGCTGTGAGAGATTATGAACCATTGAACGTATGAATAAACCCAGAATGTATGAATTAAACATATTGTACATGATATTGTGAACATATATTCAAATAATATTACGTTCTTCTATGTACTTCTTAATTTATTTGATGGACATATTGTATACTATTCAACAAAGAAAAGCAGAAAATATCCAACATACACAGTTACGCTAAAAACCAAATGAGCCACAGGTCATAAAGTGAAGTTGTGCTCCACACAACACTTCATATTTGAGTTAATGTTTAATCCTAGTCAGAACATGATCAAATCCATTTACTTCATTGATCAGTGTTGGATTAAGGCCTTGTGTTTTAACCTGTCAACATGTTACTGTGACACCAATTATTTTGAGTGCTAACATCAACACACAGACACAAACACACGCACACACACACACACACACACACAGTTCACACACACACACGCATGCATACACACACACACACACACACACAGTATATACGCATGCACGCACGCACACACACACACACTGCACACACAAGCATGCACGCACGCAACACTAAAATTGGTAAAGGTAACATTAGATTAGATAGAAGTCAAAACTCTTTTGTTTTATGGAAAAATTCATAGATTAGGAAGAAAACTATTGATTTGAGACTCTTTATTGCTGCTATAGTGCATTATAATCACCTGAGCAATTACATCCCATAATGACACACTTTAATAAAACACCAGAACTGACTAAAACATGTGCTGCTTTAATAGTTTTCTAGTACCAATGTTAAACTGATAAATCAATAATTGCCTTTAATGATTCCATCTATACTTTTTTCATCTCTCTCTATTTCTCTCTCATCCACTTTCTCTCTTTCTCATGGTCTCTCTCTATTTCTCTCTCTCTCTCCCTTTCTATTTGTATTTCTTTCTTTCTGTCTCTCTCTTACTCCCTTTCTATCTGTATCTCTTTTATTCAATCTCTCTCTTTTTTCCCTTCCTCCATCCCTATTATCCGTGCTGACAGGCGTGTTGGACAGCTCTAGCCAGACCAATTGTTCCTGATAAATGTATACACTACGCATCATTTGCCAGCCAATAAAATTCACCGGATGACCAACCTTAATCAGTAAAAAAGCTGTTCTCTGTCTAACAAGATTAGAGCAGCCGAACAGACCGAGCAAGTGAAATAAAGGAAATGGTCAAGGTATGTGAGAGAGAAAATAAAGATTAGAAGAAAAAAATAACCAAAACTTCAGTCACAGCAGAGATGGAGACCGAATCGAAATGATGGAGATGGAGACGGGAACGAGCTCAGATGGAGACAGGATTGAACGCATTAAGGATTGGATCGAGATCAGATTGAGATTAGATGAAGATTGAATCAAACTCAGATGGAGACTGGATTGAACTCAGATAAGGATTGGATCGAGATCAGATGAAGACTGGATTGAAATCAGATGAAAACTGGATCGAGCTCAGATGTAGACTGGATTGAGTTCAGATGAAGATGGAGCTAAAATGGAGACTTGATCGAGTTCAAATGGAGACTGGATTGAGCTCTGAGGGAAACTGGATCGAGCTCAGATGTAGACTGGATTGAGTTTAGATGAAGATGGAGCTAAAATGGAGACTTGATCAAGCTCAGATGGAGACTGGATTGAGCTCAGATAAAGACTGGATTAAGATCAGATTGAGACTGGATTGAGCTCAGATAAAGACTCTGGATGGAGCTCAGATTGAGCTCAGATAAAGACTGGATTGAGATCAGATAAAGACTCTAGATGGAGCTCTGTTGTGACACTCATATCGAGCTCTCTGTCTCAGCTGGCTGCGGCTGCAGTCACGTGATTGTGGGATCAGCTGCAGTATAGCAGGGATGTCCTCTGCAGAGCTGCAGGGTGTGAGGGGAGGTGGTACTGTAGGTAAGACACCATGCATCACTGAGGGTGTGGGCTGCTTTGATGTGTTTTGTGTTTGGGAAATATTTTGCAACCAGTTTGACATAAGATATTGAAGATCTGCCAGCCAAATGGAAACATTTTCAAATGTAGATTTTTGCAGAATATATATATATATATATATATATATATATATATATATATATATATATATATATATTTTCCTGTAACCATGCTTATAGTCTAAATTTTACAGTAAAACAATACAGAATGTTTAAATCATAATAAATAAAGCTTAAACAGATAGATCTGGCCATTAACAGTGTTGGTGCTGCAGTTTGAATTAATCATATTAAATAATATTGGTTTGAACAACATAATATTTTCTAGGAGTACATTTAAGGAATTGATGGACCTTTATAATTTATTCTTTATAAGACCCATGCATTTTCCTTATTATCCAGAGAAGCTGAAATGATCAGACATGATCTAAACATGTTAATGGAGAGCACTAATGTTCAGTTTATTTCTCTCCTCTGGTATTGGATTGTTTATTATAGTGGGATTTATATCCCATCAGGCTTCTCTCCTCCCCGACAGTTCAGGTCAGGATTGATGCAGGTTACATTAGATAGGCAGCAGTATAAATCACCAGTACAGCAGCACGACTGGACTCTACTGGAACACAGCAGTAATACTGGAGTTCATCTATGATGGCCTGTGCCACAGTCTTTAATGCTTTCTTTCATGCAAATGACTCATTTCAATTCAGCCTGCCTGGATTTCCCCTGAGGACTCGACTCACATCTGTGCCACAACCACCATGAATATTTTAGAGAAAATGATCACTCGCTCTTGTCATTTTCTTTGCTTCCCTTTGAAAAATTATGATTGTCATGATGCAAATGTTATGGAATGGTGTAGAAATGTTAGATATTCTTTTCAGAAGGAACACATGAATATAAATGGTTAACAGACGATTTAAATGACCATTATTTATATGCAGCCATAATAACAGCAAGTTTGAAATCCTCAGTTATTCTCTGTATTTATTTATTTTTGAGCAGAAAAAAATCAGGAGATAAACCTGTTTAGTAAATAAATGCAAAAAAATTTAAAATCGGAGAAATCCCAAAAGATGTGAGATTGGTAATGCAGTTTAAAAGCTCTTCTTATACTAACCATGAGTCTAAGATAATATGAAGACGTGAAATTAAATCCTAAGTTACCTTCAAAAATGACCTTTAATACAGAAAACTGACAAAAGATTGATCCCATATTTACTCTGTTAGTCACTAACATGAGCTCTGTAAGATCTGATAGGTCACACTGACAAAATCAATTCAAGCTCATTCAGAAACACATTAAGAAGTTCTTGGTTTGAACGGTTATATTAAAATCAATTTGTCCTTCAAGAAAAAATTCAATGTTGCATTTTAACTACAAGGACAAATCTCACAAAAAACACATCCAGGTCACATTTCACCACAAAAAAAGAGAAAAAATAAATAAATCAACAACTTAAAGAGATTCTGACGTTGCATTTATAATAATCAAACACCTCATATCCTTAATGTTATTACCACACTGTAAACATTTATTTGCTGCCTTATATGTTTTTTTTCAATCAACACAGATTTACAAGTCATTTCAACTACTATTTATCTTGACAAGAGATGAGTTGCTACAACTTATAAAATGAAGTCGACTTTTTTAAACTATATTTTATAAGTTATAACAACTCGTCTCAAGTAAGGTAAATAATAATAAGTTAAAATGACTTTTAAATCTGTTAAACAAAAGAATTTAAGGCAGAAAATAATTTTTACGGTGCATATAATATTTTTAATATAAATGTTATAATTGAGAAGCTCAGATGCAAAAGCTGCTAAACGCCACCTCTATCTAAAATGAGATAATGATATTAACCGTATGCTCTCGGCACATATTATGCGTTCACCAAATAACTTTAATCCTTGCCTCAGATCATTCAGAAATAATGCTTTGTTGGCAGAATCTGTAAAACGCCATCTCAATTTTTTTTGCAAACTCCTCTAAGTGCAGGAAACATGAATTGGATGACCAACAGCCGTGCACGAAATGACTGTGGATCACATTCAAACTTGTGTCCTTTGTGAGTACTAACCTACACTGTAAAAATGCAGCATGAAATAAAAACAACTTGGTTTTGCAAGTCAATTCAACTTACTATTTTAAGTTTTGACCTGTGATAAGTTGACATAACTTATAAAAACAAGTTGAAATGTGCCACTAATGTGTGCTTAAGGTTTTTATTTTGCATACATTAGCAATATTTCTAGTTGAATATTTAGTGTTTTGCAACTGTTTACTATGTCTTGTCTGAAGACGTGGATTGAAGTGAAGGTCTTTGCCAAAAAAAACTGAAAAAAGTGTGAAAGACACTTAAATGTGTTAAATATCAATGAAATGACTAAAGTGACATTTGTGAAAATAAAGCATTTTAATTACTGACTAATAACCTTTTCATTGCCTTTAACCCATTAAGACCCAAGCTTTGGTTTGGTTTTTTGGGGTTGGAAGAACCAATGAATATAATTACCAAATATTTTTCTTTGAACATGAAGCAGTGTAATTGTTCACGTTTGTGTACAACAGGTTCCAGTTACAGAGAATTAAGTATTATGGTTTACAGAATTAAGGATTTGTATCTGAACTCAGTTATATTTTGTTATAAATAATACATAACTTTTTTGTGGTCATAAATTGTTTCTTTATGATTCAATTAGCACATTATCAGCATTTTGCATATGCTCTTTACAGGTGAGAATAACCCACAACTATGCTTATCAAATTTCTGAACATTTATATTCATATAAAATGTTTTCTTTCCCTCAGCACATCTCTGTCCTGACATAACCAGAAACTAAAAAGACCTGCTTACATACCCATAATGCAGTATGGCTGTATTTGCTTGACTCATCTCTTCTGTGAGTTGCTGAGTCATGTGTTTGTCTCATTCTGAGCTCACATAAACTCGACAGAAGCTCAAACAGAGCTGTCACACAACTCACAGATTAATAAACCTCAGGATTGTGACATCTAAGCTTAATATCTCACAATCTGCCCGTCAGGACCGCTGCTATTTAGGGCAAAGACTTCTGGTGTCCTGCCAGTAAGAACTGCCATCTGTTAAATTTATACACTTACATCTCTAGTGGAAAAGGTATAAAGCCTTTATTTCCTGAAAGAGAAAATCTCAGACAAATCCAGATAAATAAACCTGCACTAAAATCCTGCCATAATAACCTTCACAGCCTGGACAATCTTCAATCTCATTTGTGTTCAACAGAGAAATGAATAAATTAATATCATGCATTTCAAACTATTCCTTTAACATTTAAAATCAATTGAAAATCAATCAAATTCATATTTATACTTCATTATAATTTAGATTAACTGGATATTAGGATTAGCAAAAAAATGAAGCTTAAAGAGGGAACATCTCATACAATTGCACTTTTCCATGTTAAATTGCTATAATTGGGTCCCCAGTGCTTCTATTAACCTAGAAAATGTGAAAAAAATCAACCCAGTAACTTAGTTTTCGTAAACCATTCTCTACAAAAGCTTGTGAAAATAGCTCATTGAAATTTGACTCCCCTTGTGATGTCAGCAGGGGATCTTATTATAATAATACAGCTCCTTAATCTGCACTATCCAACCAGGTACTGCCATGTAGAGCAGAGAAAAAGAGAGAAAAAATTATTGAAAAATTTTATTATAAATTTTTTCATGTCAAAGAACCCAAATCCAGTCATGGACACATTGCGGTAATGAAAATTTTCCCCTTAAATGTGGAAAAAAACAAAATTGGTTTGTATGATTTAAAATCATGTGCAAAATAGTACATGAAGAGATGTTTGTAACTGTATGCTTCCTATTTTGCTTCTTATACTCTTACTTTGCATTTACTTTTTTATCAAAATGTTTCATGATACCTCATCAGTAATTTCACGAGAATCACCCATTTATACTGGGGACACCAAATATTTATTTTACATTTATTTTTAAGATTGAATTGACTCTTTCAGTGATAGGAACAGTGCTTGTGCTTCAAAAGAGTACGCAAGTACTGGGACATACAGCAGTAACACATATCAGAAGTGACGGCTGTTGCTTAAATACACACATTATGATCATTAACAATGACAAATATCAAAATATAACACTTCAGCTCTTCATCATTCCTTTTTCTTATGCAATATTTAGCAAAATATGCAATGTAGCGTCACTAACACATCCCTCCCAGACTATCCTCATTTCAACATACATACTGAATCTATAAGTCAAGAATAAAATATTGCTATTATAACTTAACAAGTGTTCTTCACACTGGAAATCAAAGGCAAATAAATGTACTGCATCTTTTATATGTTTACATGTAAAATGTGAAATCAGTAGTGTTTCTCTCGTCTCAGTTGTGTTTCCTCACTGGATTTTCTCAGGAGCTGCTCAAGGTTTGGCTGAAGGTCTCACATTTTAATAGCCTGAAGACTTATGCCCCATTTATTCTAACCCAATTACTATTGAAGCTTTACTGAGCGGCTTGAATGATGGGAGTTTTGGCCTTACAGCTGTTGACACACACACACAAACACCCACACAAACAATCAAACACACACACACACATTCTGGTTTCCATGTTTTGTGGGGACATTCCATAGACGTAATGCATTTTATACTGTACAAACTATTCCCCAAACCCTAACCCCAACCTTCACAGAAACCCTTCTCCTGCTTCACATTTTCAAGAAACATCATTCTGTTTGATTTATAAGCTTGTTTCCTCATGGGGACTCAAAATGTCCCCACAAGCTCACAAAAATACTGGTATTCCTATCTTTGTGGGGACAATTGGTCCCCACAACATGATAATTACCAGGTACACACACATACACACCAAACACACACACAAGTCTGCGCACACACACACACACACATAATTCAGTCCCTGGTTTACCTGCAGATCTCCAGTCAATAAAGTTGATGAGCCCTGACTGTTACATTCATCATGAGCTCCACAAATAAACAACAACAAACAAATATATGTCATAGATGAGACAACAGCTCATGTGAACGCTGGTGCTGCTCATACTGGATAGTGACTCGTGTCATTTTCATTTTCTTACACTGTCTCTATTAATAAAAGACCAAAGAGAAATACTGTCTGTACGGGTCATTCTCACAAAGCACACATCTCCTCAACACATTTTATATGTAGTACGATTGGCACAAAACATGTTTTAAAAGAGAAATGAAAGGGATTAATAATAATGTGTGATTGATTTTTATGACATTATTCAGTTACTGAATCTATTAAATATGAATTTTACTCTCTGATGGGATGGAAAATGATAGCGTAGCAGGATTATTAATGATAAAAAACTATTTTGCAAACAATTTTAAATATCATTTACTAAATGTTACAGAGCTTGTGTATTTGTATCTAAATAAATCAACTTTCCATTATATGGTTTGTTAGGATAGGACAATATCTGGCTGAGATACAACTATTTAGAAAATCTGGAAAAAAAATCTAAATATTGAGAAAATCGCTATTAAAGTTGTCCAAATGAAGTCATTAGCAACACATATTACTTATGATAAATACATTTTTATATATATTTACAAAAGGAAATTTTGCAAATATTACTCGTGCATAACTAATACAGTTTTATTTTCAAACTGTATGCATGTACATTAAAAAATATTCACTTTAATTCCTTGCATTTCATTTAAATTTAACTTTTGCAATGAACAAATAAAACAAAAAAATGTTACATTTTAGAAAATGTTTTTTTAGAAATATGAACATAATTTCGACCCATACAATGTATTGTGCTATTGTTACAAATATCCCCGTGCGATTTATGACTGCTCTTCTGGTCCAGGGTCACAAATGTGAACATGTATTTTAAATTAAACAGTGAGGCAGTAAATCATTGTGGGACTCCAGCAGAACATCAGAGGATCTCTCCTAACATAATAAACTTCCACCAGCATCTCAACTTTACCCAGATTCATTGTGTCTTAAGTTCATAAAACAGCTCTGAGCATCTAATGCGGTTATGATCACGTGTTACTGCATGCATGAATGCATCTAAACCAGGGGTGCCCAAACTTTTTCCTACCAAGGGCCAAAAATCAAACCTGACTGAGGGCCGTGGGCCAAAAGTAAATGTTGCTGTGTTATATTAACATTAAAGTTGCCCTGATTTTCCTCATTCATCCTTTTTTTTATATTTAAAAAATAAAAAAGCAAACATCGCTCATGCATAACTAATGCAGTTTTATTTTCAAAGGTAACTGTATGCATGTACATAAAAAAAATCACTTTAATGCCTTGCATGTAATTTCAATTTACATTTTTGCAATGTACAAATAAAACAAAAAATTTAATATTTTAGAAAATGTTTAATTAAAAATATGAACATCTGCGTTTATCCTTTTTCCTGTAAAAAATCCAACTTTAAAATGTTCATTCAACAAAGAAAATTAAGTAATATGAACAAAGATTTCTTCGTTGAAGGGCGTCAATTTATTATTTTGTGTTCACTGAATGAAAAAAGCATAATCATTCAGCTAACAAATATTATTTTGTTGACTGGACTTAGATATATAAGTTTTTGTCCAATTTGTTCACCCAACTTGCCAAACTAAGTAATCTGAACAAGCAATTTAAAAAAAACAATGGTCGGAATGGTTCCCAGGATGCATTGCAACATGTTCACTTCTTTGGTTAATATTTACTAAAAAAGATGACTGTTTTAATGTTTGCTGGCTTTATTTATGTTGTTATGTTGTTAATGTTAGTTATATGTTGTATTTAGAGAAATTTTGAAAGAATGATGTTTGTTCATAGTTACCATGATTGAGAAGTGTGTGTTCAGTGTAAAGGGCAGCACAGTGAGTTAGCGCACATCATTGTTGCCTCACAGCAAAAAGGTCTCTGGTTTAAGTCAGACAAAGACTTTGTTTATGAGACCTTTCTGTGTACACTCCCACAGTCCAAAACATGTAGATTAGTTGAATTTGGATATACTACATTACTCTTTACCCAACTTAGTCACTAGTTGAGTAAACATAGAAATTTGCTTATTACCTAATAATAGGTAAAATCAGTTTAAATTACCTAAAATCAGTTTAAATTGGTTCAACTTTTGTTGGTTTAAGTTGACATTACTCAGTAAATTGAGTTAGGTGAACTACATCATCCAAGAGTGAAGTAAACTCAAAAAAAGCTGTGCAGCAAGTTGCCTTGAAATTTTAAGTTAAGTCAACTTTTTATTTTTATCTCACGTGGCACGATGGGCCAAATTAAAGGTCATTGTGGGCACTAGTTTGGGCACCTCTGCTCTAAACCAATTTTGTAGATCAGCTATAACAAAACATTATGAATTTGCATTGTTTCACAAGGACAATCTGTCCTTTATCAATGATTCACAGAAAAACAAGAACCAGTTTGTATAATCTGAATCTAGAAAGTCGGACCTACAGGATTAGGATTAACATTAAGTTAAGAACATTAAATTGGGAACATTAGGATTAAAGCAACACCTGACCTAACATTCATCTAATGCTGTCAGTCCCAATCACATTTCATTCAACAATCCAGTTAATCCAATTTATTTACCAGTCGTCATTCTTTAATA
The DNA here is from genome assembly GCF_030506205.2 of Paramisgurnus dabryanus. Lineage (NCBI taxonomy): Eukaryota > Metazoa > Chordata > Actinopteri > Cypriniformes > Cobitidae > Paramisgurnus > Paramisgurnus dabryanus. The sequence goes on along the minus strand of NC_133353.1, from coordinate 36,401,313 downwards.
ACACCCATCAGATGTACCGCAAGAGGATGTGTACACTATACTGTGGATCAAGGATCTTATCTGTTAATGTCATCTATTACAGTTGTAATCAATCAATGGAGTGAAATGAATCATGTGGGTGTTGGCATTACACCTCTCTGATCTCCTGTGTTAAATGACATGACTGAAGCACATCACCCCGACTATCAGCTCATAAAAAAGGAGAAACTTAGCATTAAAACAATTTTAAGATCCGACAAAATCACAGCCACATCACTAAAGCCATTGAGCAGGACACTAAACACATGTAGCTTATACTCTTAGCAGATGCTTTCTTACAAGAAACAAAACTATAAACACAGCTTATAAATGCCACATTTACACAGGAGATTTTAAGGGACTGCAAATAATGTCCTGTCAGCCGTTATGCATGAGAAGCATCTGTTAAATAGACAAAGGAAAATAATAGCCTTGGACCGTTCTGCACTGTACCGTAGGAGGCATTTTGGCAGACAGCGAGGGAAGAACTGCTTTTCATTTTGGCACGGAAACCACTGACTCACCATACAAACACCGTGAGATCTGCGGTCAAAACGCTGAAGACAGACAAACTCAATGACAGGACTGTCTGTAAGAGGTTAAATATGTGCTGCACACGAGCCCACACCATCAGTAATCATCACTGATAGTCTTATCAATCAAAGAATAGATCGGACTACTCGGCCTAAAACATCTCTTCAACATGTTCACAATACTGGGAGTAAAAAAAGATCCTTGGACCAGATGGGTTTTTCTTTGGTTTTTGTACTATGATTTCAGTACAGCCGTTAATAAATTTAATTACAGTAACTCAATTACTGCATGAATGAAAATCTATTTTAGTTAGAGGAGAATGTTTGCCCAGTTCTTCGCATTATGTGTTCAGACAAATGAAAAACTATTTGACCAGCAAGAGACAAAAATATGGTAAAATATTTAACCTTATTTGAAAAGGTCCCCACAGAACCGGCCCATGGGGTCATGGGGCCCTAGGCGAGACCATAAAAATGGGCCCCACTGGTAAAATAGTCTGGACTAAAAATAGTCATAGCACTGCAATTTGACAAGTGAAATTAAAATACACAAAAATGACAAGTGTTGAAGTTTTATTAAGTGCAACATAATAAGTAATGTTGTTATAGTGCAACAACTGTAGTGCAACAGAACTACATTACTATATGTATTAATAAAAATATCATATATATTAAAACAGATTAACCACGGGTCTGTTGAATGCTGTATTCTGATCACTCTGCTCCTATTTTGTCTATATTTATACTGATGTTCTGTATTTATTGTCATTTTACTGTCGTGTGTGGAAAGTTTAACCTGTTATTAAATCCCTGTGGGTTTTTTTTCACCTAAAGTTTTTATGATTCCTGTCAATCAATAAGGTCCCTGCGCATGCATCGTGCATTGCCTTCTGATCGGGTCTATGCCATTTGTGTAATGAACAAAATTATTTTTATGTTTGGAGGGCCCTCGTCTTGTCATGGGGCCCTAGGCAATTAATTCATTTAGATCTCCAGCAGCATACTGACCACCGCAGAATTTATTGGCATTAAATTATAATCACGTATTCATGTTTCTACAATAGCTCACTTGATAGAGCAGACGAATAAGAAGAAAAATAAAACAAAAGAGAAAGACAATCTCTAATTATAATTAATAACAGACACATTCAGTATGGAAGTCGTGCCACTAGGCGGCCATGTTTGCAACACCTGGCAGTTATTTCAGTCATCCAAGACTAAAGTCCTATCAACTTGAATGGGTAAAGATTTCTCTAAAATCATGTGCTAAAATCAAATTGCACTAAAACACATTTTTCAAGGTTGTTACAGCTGAGCATGTGCACAGTTTTGTCTCCCCGCCCCCAGAGAATCGTAGCCGTATCGATTGATGATTGGTTCTTTTAACTAGAAGGCGGGACTTATTGAGCGTTGCATTGTCTCTGCATAGTAATAGCAGTGCCACATTATCTTTCTTACAGTAAGTGTGTGGTAGTTTCTAAATCTAGCAGGAAATCAAAAAGTTACACATTTAATCTGTAGATTTGCATCAGCACTCAAAGCAAACAGACTTCATTAGTCAATGAAACAAATTCCTCAAGCCCCTAAGGTGGAGAATAAAAGATTTTACATTTACATGTATGCATTCGGCAAGCTCTCTAATCCAAAGAGACTTACAGTACATTGAGTACATACACTTATACAGAAAGCATATTACTGCAATTCCTCTAAGTAGCTCTCAACTAGTTAATCCATGATGGGGAAAGTTAACTGTAAACCAACAGCTTAGCAGAATCTCTATTTTGGCACGAGTCCTGACTCCAACAATCCCATGATTCACTGCTGTGAGCACATCTGCTCTCTATGACACTGATATGTTATTGTTTGTGTAACTAAATCAGTAGTGTGATCATCAGGGATGCACCGATGTATCGGCCAATAATCGGTATCGACATCGCATCATGTGCAACTCATACTGTGTGATTATTGTGAATTGGGTGACAACAGAATAACAGTTTGTACGCTCTGCTCATCTAGGATTTCATGACATAATAAATCATTTTAAACAATGTAAAAATAATTTAAAAGCAAAACTATTGGTATCGGTAGATGTCATTCTAAGTAAGTGAATATCGGTATCGGCACAAACATTTTGTCAGTGCATCCCTTGTGAGAATTGTAAACTCAAGCCATAAGGGAGCATCTATAATTTACTTAACTTTTGCTAAATGAGTGCAATTCAACCACAAGCAAATAATTTTACACACAAGGAACACATTCCTAATTTTGTTATGCAGCGCTACAATGACAATAAATGTTCTTAAATTCAACATTTACTTGAAAAAAGTCGTCACTTGTGATCTGATATTTTCTTTTCAAATTTGGCACTTCCTCACCCCACACCCTTAGAAAAAAGGTAGAAAAGCTTTTGCTGGTGCATTACCCTTTCAAAAATACACCAAAAAGGTGCCAATTTGTACCTCAAAGTACACATTGGTACCTCGGTGATACATTGCTGTATGGTACATATTAGGATCTTTTTAAAGGCATGACAGACGTACTGTTTCATCTCTGTTTACACTGTATGCTCATAAAGCTCAATGTCATCTCAGGTGATGCGTGTATGTGAAGGGTGATGGATTTGGCCCTCAGGGTGGTTTACGGTCTTCATTTTCTTTGAGGCTAAAAATAGGAGAAAATCCTCAGCGGAGGTAAATCCTTGTGTATTAGTGACTGCAGTGACTGTCTCACTTCACGCTGAGAGGAGATTATACACTTTGTTTATTAAATGTAGTGTGTTTATCTGCAGACCAAACTTAAGTCAGCTTTACTTATTTTATGTCAAACATTTCATTTTTATTATTTGCCAATCTTTTTTTAAGAGGACATATCATGAAAATCTGACTTTTCCATGTTTAAGTGCTATAATTGGGTCCCCAGTGCTTTTATCAACCTAGAAAATGAATTAACCCACTTAGTTTTGGTAAACCATTCTCTGAAAGCACGTGAAAAAATAGCTCATAAAAAATGTAGCTCCCCTTGTGATGTCAGAAGGGGATAATACTCTGCACTATCCAACCACAGCACTGCCATTTAGTACAGAGATCAGCTCATTTGCATTTTAAGGGACACACCCAAAAACGGCACATTTTTGCTCACACCTACCAAGTGGCAATTTTAACATGCTATAATAAATTATCTGTGGGGTATTTTCATCTAAAACTTTCCATTCTGGAGACACCAAAGATTTATTTGACATCTTCAAAAAAGTCTTGTGACATGTCCCCTTTAAATCTAAAACTATTAATATAAATGATCTGCAACTAAAACTATTGGCTACTAAAACATATTGAATTTAGTTGTTCCTAAAAACAAAATGCAAGATTTTACAAGAGTAACTGAGATTTATAGTTTAACTGGTTTAGTTTGGCTTAACAAATGGTCTCATATCTGTTTAACTGCATTTACAGTATTTTCTGGATTATTTCCAGTGTTAAGTGTGGGTAACAGCGGTGTGTGTGTTATTGTTATTAGTAAAACATTTACAGCAAGGATATTAAGGACATTTCTAATCAGTTTGTATTCCTATGGATAATTTTGCTTTTCTTGTTTAATATCCTGTAAACAGTAATAATATTTTCACACATGCTGTCTGATGTAATTTTTTATATCTGCACTGGATGCACTTTATCAGATCTTAATGCATATTTAAATAAGTTTGGTTATAAATGACACATTTTTGTTATATATTCCTGTCACACAGCTTTCTCCAAACATCCACGGGATATTCTTATAGTTATTAATGCAATAGGGATATGTCATGCATATGGATGTTGGCAAATCCTAAAATCCTGTAAAATTATGCTGCCCCCTAAAATCCCTTCTGTTTGAACTTGTAAGGCAGCATTACAGTATCTTTCATGGTGAAGGCTATCCCAGAATTCATTGCAACAAGCTCAATGGAAAGTTGGAGAGTAATGTTAGAAGTTTTATTGAGGAAATGTTGTTGGCTTTATTATAGATCAACGTGCCTTTAAATGACCTCTCTCCTCATCCTCATAAAATGCACAACCTCACTATTCATTAACACAGAGTCATGTAAAGGTGTGAAGCCTGCTGAGATATACAGATGGTAACGCCTCTGTATATCACACCATATGTTTTTGTACTGTAGTGTAATATATTTGCAATATATACCGGCAACACTGGCACATAGCCTTTCTGATACTGTATTCAAATGCATTCGTTTGTAATGTTAACATGAGAAATGGCTTGCGAGTACCAGACGCACGTCTGTTTTCTCTCTCAGTTTTACAGTCTGTGAGCACTGCAGTCATTTGTTGACCTGATGAAGAATTCATGTAGCCTGGGTGCCAGCCGATCTTAGCCCCGCCCACAACATTTTGAGGAACGGGAAGATCGGTCTGGAGTTTCACCGTTGAGTTGCTACTATGCTCGACCCAAAGCTGGTCGAACCAATCAAATTGTCAGGGCGGGCTTTATATGATGATGGACAGATGATCAGTAACGTAAATCAACCACGTCACCAAAGAGCGCGTGTGTTGAATCTGTTGTTTACAACGAAATGGCTGCCGCGGTAGAAATCAGATGTGTGGACTCTGACATTGAGTCTGTTCTAAAAGATATCGACAGAGCATTGATTTTAAAAGAGGAACAGAGAAACGCGAGCAAGGCATTTGTTGATGTTTTTGCCGTCCTACGGGATTCGACAAAAGTTGTCGCACTTATGAAAGATCAAGTTAAAGAAGCAACTAAAATGGGTATCACGGCGATGCAACTCGGTGTGCACGACGAGATGGATATAACAAGCAAACGTAATGGGTATCGTCGTGGATGAAGTTCAACTAATGTACAAATGGTAAGAGATAGTCTTACTGTATGACTTAATGTGATATAAATGAAATGTTGTAAACATAGTAGGTGTTGATGTACGTTCGCAAACTCAGACTTGTAGTGTGTGTCGTAGCGAAATAACTAGCAGTTCGGTCAAGCTGCAAATACGTCATTTCAACATACGTCTCACACCCCGTTGCTCTGATTGGTCGTAGGTCTATCCAATTGAGTGCAGAGGCATTTTTCGGTTGAGACACGCCTCATAATTATAGCTCAATGGAGCGGTATCAGACTCAAATTCTGACTAGAATTGAGTATGACAACGTCAGGCTAGAATTCATGGGCTGTTAATGAGAATCTCTGAATCTTCTGCCTTTTATCTTCATTTGTGTTTTCAAGCGCTTGTTTGCTTCTGACAAAAAGGATTTATTACACAATATGTGCTTCACATTTCTGCCCCGGTGGAATGCCTGAATAATGCTCTGTCTGCCCCTTTATCTTTAGTTTATATCATAAATATTTATTACATTTGCCTTTTATTTGCTGCACTGCTGCACGCGTTTGGAGATTAAAAGAATATAACAGACTCGTATCATTTTAAGATTGACTATATCAACCAATATCAATGAATCAAATGGCTGGTGCATTGATTTGATTCATTGGGTTTCCATTTTGATGCACAAATATTGTATAAGAAATAGTCATAGTCATGCTTGCTTTTGCAAACACCACTAAAAGTACTCTCAAAATCTCTGGATGAGGCAGCTTTTTTGCACAATGTCAAAGTGTTTAAAATGCAAAGGTCTAAGGTTACTCGAAACCTATCTCATGGGATTGAAAGAAAGAGAGAGTGTGTGTGTGTGCGTGTTTGTGTGTGAGAGAGAGAGAGAAAGGTCACAGCATCACATGATATAACTTAAACAAACACATACCTCTAAAAGGAACAGTTCATTCATGCAATAATAAATCTTCTTTATTATTTCATCTTCTTTATGTTGTGTCAGCTTGTACTGTATGACTTTCTTTCCGTAGATCTAAAAAAAAAAGAAAATTTGATCTTAGACTAAAAGTCTGAGCTGAACTTTTCTCATACGATAGAGGATCATTTTTACTTTTAGGCCTAAAAAATTACAAATAACCACAGTGAAGTATCACCGAATGTCCAACCTATAAATGATATATAAACGTCCGCACCACACCAGGGATAAACTTAGATATGCCTACACTGTAAAAATTAATACGCTGGATTTACTTAAAAACATAGTGCATCATTTTTGCATCCACTTTTTTAAGTTTTACTTGAAATTTTAAGCAATTGCATTAATTGCTTAAAATTCCATGTGAAACTAAATTATGCATTATTTTTTGTGTCAAGGATGAAGAAAGTGACACAATTATTTAATTTTGTGTGAATTATTCCTTTAAATGAGGATGTTACGATTAGTATGTGTGTGTGCGCATGCGTGCGTGCGTCCGTCCGTCCCTGCGGTCCCTGTATGTGCTGACCAGTGTGTAAATTTAGCAGCTTCAGTGCACTGTAAGTGAGCGACTGCTCCCACATGAGACTCAATGCTGTCTGCATTAATCATAGAGATGTTTACCCATCAGACTCTCTGCACTGAATACATATACAGTTCTTACACAGATATATATATATCCACAAACACATATTAGCATTGTTCCAAACACAAGTCAGCAGCTTCACCCTATACAGCCTACATAGCATACTCATTTTAAAGGCAGCATACTAAAGGAAATGATTTCTTCACAGCAAGCAACTACACAAAAAAACCTCCTGAGGTGCACAGGAGATTCAATGTCCCTTACAAGTCAGGTCACTTGGCAGCCATCTTGAGAACTTCAGTGCAGCGCATTCTGGGATATTTGTGACTGAGCATGCAATGTTGCCCTTACATTTGGTTGCAATGAGAAATCTTAAATATGAGCACATTTCTCCACAGTCTTATTGTCAGGATCTCGTTTTAAAATGCTAATGCAGTTTTATTAGCACAAACTTGTCTTTCTCTATTATGGTTTCTATTTTTCCTATGTGTTAAGAGTTTTAATGCAGTTACATTTCAGCTGCAATAGTGACTCATATATTTCAGTGCAGTGATGCTGCAGGTAACAGAAGATGAAGCAGAGAGCCAATCAAATGAGATGAAGAATTTAGTGAATGACACAAGTGTGATCTCAGCAGTCTCACTGAGCAGAGATCTGCCAACATCTTTTTCTCAGAAGGACCCTATCTGATAACTAAACTGCTGACCTTTGCTGCTTGATTCAAAAGAGATTTTATTTTCCTACTACACTACCCCAAATGTTCTTAATTAACCTCATAAGAGTTTTCTTATGCAGAAATATTACTCAAAAGTTATGATAACATCATCTCCCCAAATGCCACCTGGAGTCACAGGTGAATCTGTGTGTATTGTATTGCATTGTTCTGATTTCAGTATAGGTTTAGTGTAAATGGTTCATGTATACATGAAGTCTCGAGAAGGCTGAGGTTTGGGGGACACGGTTGGTTCTGACGCTCATTTTGACTTATGGATGAAGATATACAGGTCTGGGAATTTATGGCTCACAGCTTGGCTTCTTTCAATCCTGAGACCTGATGAAAATCGAGGATCAATGTTTGATTGTCAAGTAAAGAGCAGGCAGAGGAGGATTCATCATCAGACTGTTGGTACTGTGTTGGGTCGAGACGTCACAAACATCATTAATTGTGTTCACAGACAGTTTCCTCTTTCAATCATGTGTAGAAGACACAGACTGAGGTCATAGCTTCAGTAACAGATTAAACAACCTCAATAACAGGTTTAACGTGACACGCTTCATAAACGCTCCGAGCGGATCATGTTTTAGTTACACTACATTAACTCCACAGTGCTTTAATTTGAAGTACTCCCTACTGAAAAGAATCTAGCTAACAACAGCTGGTGAGTTGGTTTTAGATGGTCTACCAGCTTATGCTGGTCTCGGCTGGATTTTGGGTAACGGATGTGCTCGCAGGTTGTATTTGATGTTATCTAGGCCATTCTGGGTGCCCAAGTCAAAAGATACCATTTATATCCCTCTGAATAAAGCACAGGTCCATCTTGCTGCTGTTATTTTTAAATACCTAAATCTTGTATATTGAACAGATCATGGCTAAGACTGTGGTTCAGATTAGTTTATTTTTTTTATTTTTTATTAGTTTAATTTAAGAGGTGGACATTTGATGAGTAATAGATTTAAGGACTTTACTTCAAAGTAGTGTTTAAATGAATTTCCCATCACCCAACCTCAAAATGAATCTAGACCTGCATATATACAAGACTGAACCTCACTTTATACAAAGTCTTACTTGCATCTTTAAACAGATAGGATGCCAGTATAAGAGAAACTAATTACTCCCCATCATTAGAAGTAATGAATCCTCCCACCATCTCATCAACAACAGACTGAAGATCAAAAGAACAAAACTGCATTGCAGCCATTTTTAAAGAACATGAAACCCAATTAGAGAAGTGAACCCAAATCAACCCAGCACCTGGCCGGAAATCTCATTACACAAACTGATGTTGATCGCCTCTCAATACCATAAACTGCAGATGCAAAATAAAAATCTCTGCATGCATGAAACGGCATTTAAAACAGAAATGTCTTCAACTTCCTTAAAATAGAGAAAGTCACTCAAAGCTGTGATTTTAAGGGACTAAAGCTCCATAAATCCTAGTAAAATGCCCATAGGTAAAGGCACAACCCTAAGGCTTTCCAAACAGTAAAAGTCACCTTGTTTTGAGCAAATTCTAGGGCAGCATAACATGCAATCCCAGAATGCACTGCAATGTGCCCATGCGGCCAAAAAAATACATTTCTCTGGCCAAAAATGTTTTTTAAAAATATCCTAAATACATTTTGTAGAAAGTAAAGCTTAATAAAATATATTTTTGAATTTATACATATATTTAGTTTTAAACTTCATATATTAAAATATATTTCAAAATACATTTACATTTATATAACAAATACATTTCCAATTTTACAACCTATATAGATTGTATATACAGTTAAAATCTACATGTTTTTATAAAATATATAACATATACCTATAAAATGTATGTATAAAATTAAAAAGTATATTTTAGAATATACTATAGATTTCAAAATATAAAAAATGGGCAAAAAATATATTGGTCAAAAACTATTTTTGTAAACATATTTCAGCACATATATACACTGAAAAAAATGATTCATTCAATTTACTAATTTTTTCTAAGGTAAGTGGTTGCAATAAAAAACAAAAAAATTTTTTTGTATAGACCCCTTCACGGTTCACGTCACAGGCGGTTCCCACTGCGCATGTCGGGGTCAGAAAAGTAATTACAGCAGATTGAGTTGCGTGTTTTTCGGTATCGTAAAAATGCCTACTTACGTCGTGGGCTCTGAAAATCGCGCCAGGTCTTCCGTTAAGTTTTCGCGATTCATGCAGAATCTCAAAAACAAAAAAATACAACATCTGCGGCTGCAAGCTATTAACGTGCAGACTGGAACAATACAAATATCAAAGAGGCTTGTGATTGTAGTGCTCACTTCATTTGAGGTAAGTCATCATTTTTCAGCCCTGTTAGATTACATTTTAAAGCCTCGATTGTATGAACAGTTTGACCCCATGCTGCGCACGCACCCGATAGTCATTCAATGTTTACAAACCTTGAAGGGGTCTATTACAAAATTTTTTTTTTTTTAATGTAGCTTAAATAAATTGATTGGTCTGTTCACCATCTTACATAATTTTTTGTATTACAGCAAAAAAAAAAATATATATATATATATATATATATTTTTTTTTTTTCTGTAATACAAAACATTATGTAAGATGGTGAACAGACCAATTCTAATCATAAACTCAACCAAACAACCATAAACAGATTGATTGCCTGCTTAAGGGGTCACAAATAAAAGTGCGATTCCTCTTCAGTATGAATGCAGTAGATGTACATCAGACAGAGATGTAGACTTATAGATACATTTTAAAGTCTTTTTTTTAAATAGCATATTGAGATCACGCATGTGAGGTAAAATCAATAGAATAGAGGGCAAACTGCTGAAACAGGGGATTTAGGGGTTAAGCCCACAGGGAAAAAACATCCTCCTGTGACCTCTGACCTCCCTAGAGAGAATAATTTTACAAAAGAGTCAAAAAATGCTGATATGTGAAATGCCTTTTGCTATTACCCATCCATCAAGTCACCCAAACCTCTCTTTTATTGGTCACATAGTTCATAACAGTCACATGACAAACATCTAAACACTGGCACAAACCTTTGATAGCCATATCCAAGAGTGACACAACAATAAATATATAAATATATAGAAATATAGAAATATATATATATTATAAATATCCTACAAATTTAACTGATGCAGATTAATAAATCTGTTTCAATCAAGTTGGCAAAACAATACAAAATTTTGTACAAATGCAAAACTGTCAATGGATGAATGTTAAAGATCTTTTGGATGAGAGTTTCTTACAGATTTTTTGTACAATTGTATATTATGAGGGTTTTTCCTCAATTTTAGCTGTCAGACCATAAGACACATTCACATGTCAGCTACCCATGTACTTGTGTCTGTGATTTATGTTGTGAGAGATGGAGCAAACACATAGAGGTCATCCACAAACTGTTCTGATTGGCTGTGAATTCATCCAGTCATGCCCGGTTAGGACACAATGTTATGCCAAGAAGATCTGTGAAAACTGCATCAGCACCATTCTGATCCAAAAATATATTTACAGGACGTATGAACTTTAACTCTGACCACAAATTATGACCGTAGTGTTACTTAAAACACCTTTTCCTCATTCTGTACATGATTACAGGACCTCTTCAGCTAAAAACTACATCAACATACAATCATTTTAGCTAGCAGACTAGCAGAGCCAAATAGTAGCTTTGCCATTTGTCTTCACCATAGCTACAAAAACTTTCCACAGGAATTGTCAATAGTAGACACATTAACAAATAATCAAACATACTTACAGGTTGTGATCCAGAAACAGCAGATTTTCCCACATTTCTGTGTTCGGGATTATTTGGGCGGTGCTAAAACGGTGACTTGATTATGCACTGGAGCCACCGAGCATGGCCCCGCCCCTAACACGATCCATTCAGGCTGCAGTGTTATTTGAAAGTTTTTAGGTATTTAGTATTAGTATAAGTTAGGTATTCAGTATAAGTATTTAGGTTAGTCAAGAGAGATGCGGCAGCTTTCCCGCGAGGGGGTGTGGTTTCAGCACTGCCGGTGGACACGCCCCCAGCGTATACAATTACTTTTTTGTTGCAATTTTTTTACATTTTTCTGGGTGGTTAATAACACGTTTTCTGTGGTGTGACAAACTGAGAACACATTTAATATCAGAATTTATGCCGACTTTTCTGTATTAATTTTTTTTTCCTGTATGATGTTTAACAAGACCTGTTTCCATGACATCATCCTCCAGGAAGTGACATCATTTTTTGGGTTAAAATAGCAGCACAAACATCAGTAGGAATTAGCATTGGATTTGATCAATCTGGGATACTTTGTGGTTTAAGTCTCACAATGAGTTTATCCTGTTTAATTAATCTATAAATATCTATGAAAATGTATGCTTGAGAAATGTTAAGTTGACAGGCTGTCAATCAAACTGTCAAAACGGTCAATCCCTTTGTTGATGCTAAAGGGCTCAAGAATGTTTCGGCAAAAGGTAAATACATAAAATGTGTGGTCATCACTGCAGAAACCTGACAACATGAATTTATTTAGTCACTGCAAGTAACTCTATTGCCTGTGCTGTGTGTAATTAATATCATGTCAAAATATATGGGATTATGGGATTAAAAATTTGTTTTCATAGGAAGTGCAATAGTGGTTTGCAAATGACATTGTTTGCTTTATCACACAGAGGAGAGAGAGAGAGAGAGAGAGAGAGAGAGAGAGAGAGAGAGAGAGAGAGAGAGATTAGTTAAATACAGCTCCCTTGTGCTCCAGGATAACAGAGCTACTTGGCTTTGTCATTTTTTGCTCTTTCTAGTGTTTGATGTATTTGATTAATTTTGTGTTCACTCTGCATCCTCTCGGTCTTTTAGTGCACACTTCAGTCTGTCTGTGATTAATGACTGATTCAGCTGGACTCAAGATGAAATTACCGCACAATCCTTCAAAAAAAAGAAAAAAAAAGAAATCAGGTTAAATCCTAAGAGGCTGAGGTGAAACATGTACAATACATCTATTTTTAGTTTCTGTATTATATACAGCACACAAATCCTTTTATCAACTGCAGACACAGTAAAGACAGATAAGAAACATGAGATGAGAATATTGTATTAAATCCCCTAATGTCCTCTGTTTCCTTTCCGACCCACTGTACACATACTCTCAGTGTGTGTGTGTGCGTGTGTGTTTGCACGTGCGTGTGTGTTTGCACGTACGTGTGTGTGTGTTGTCTGTGCTATTTCAGGTGTGGCAGGTTCAGCTGAATCAATATTTCTGAAGTAAGGGAGACACATGGGTTCATCTTTCACTGCACTGCAGAGGAATGAGATGCTGTTCTTAACAACACACATTACAGACATTAAAGGGTACCTATATGCCCATTTTTGCAAGATGTGATAAGATTTGTCCTGAATGTGTTCAGCTTAAATTACCCCATAGATCATCATAGCATGTCCAAAAACTATTATAATGCAAGACTTTCAGTGGTCATGGGTGGGGCTGTATCAGTGTGATGTCACATTAACAAAAGAATCAAAACTGCAGAGCTGTGTCCGAAACCGCTCCCTATCCACTATATAGTGCACTATTTCGGGTGTCGGCCATTTTGTAGTGGTGTCCGAAACCTGAGTGAACAACTTCATTCCTTACATTCGTTCACTACTTTTTACCCACAATGCATCTCTGATTTTGAGAGTACATTTGATGTATACTCGCTCACTCATATTTCCGATTATGCAACGGGAGACGGACGCATAAGTGGAATCAGCTAAAGCAGTGGTTCTTACGTTATTCCTGAAGGCCCACTGCTCTGCACATTTTGTAATGTCTCCCTTATTTAACACACCTGATTCAAATCATCAGCTCATTAGTAGAGATCTCATGAACTGAACCGAGTCTGTCAGATAAGAGAGACACACAAAATGTGCAGAGCATTGGGCCTCCAGGAACGGAGTTGAGAAACACTGAGCTAAAGGATACTGACAAAATAATAATGATATCTTCTATTTAAAATATAATACACATTTTTATGAATTAATAAATAAACAAACAACAGTAAATAAATATGACAAGCAGTTGTTTTGTTCTCTTTATTTTTAACTAATACAAAAACATGACAAATACCGGTAATGTAACAAAGAAAGTAAACTTTACCGTTTCGTCAGTGTCCGAAATCGCTCACTCATTTTCGTTTCCTTCTTCCCCATATAGTGACTCAATTGTCATTTGCTATACAGGGAATAGTGAATGAGTGAGCGATTTCGGACGCAGCTCATGGCTAATGAGACGGTTTAATGCTGATTAAAAAAGGAGTAGGTGATTTTTTTTCATTGTAGGGTTGCTGTGTCCACACACTTCCAATACACATTTATATCTAAACACCTTGTAATCTAAACAATTTTGCATAAAAGGTGTGCTTTAAAACAAGTACTAATAGTAAAGTGGGTTTATATAAAGTATCCATGTATGTGAAGAAACCAGGGTAAGACATGTTTATGTTTCTGTTATGCTTACAGTTCTGTTTTGTGATATTGATTGGTGAGATTGCACAAAATAGTGACTTATACAGCCAATTTAATTCAATTTAAATAAAAAATCTAGGGCAGAAAAGCAATTTTTTACAGTGCAGATTAGTCATTTAACATTCATTAACAAAAGTACAAATGCATGTAAAATCTATATGTACAGTTGTCCTTTTATGCATTTTTACTTTTAAATAATTCAAAAGGTACATCCTTTACATGTGACCTTGAGGGGGGTTGATGGTCATGTATGATAGTCGTTTTTAGTGATGAAGATTACTTTAAACTGCCTTAAATTTGTGCATTGCAATGCAAAATTTGACTAATGTTTATGTACTTTTTTTTTACAGTTTTATAGGAACTCATTTAATTCATATTATAGAGCCTTAAGATCAAACAAGATGTTTTCTTGCTGTAAACCATAAAGCCACAGGGTTTCCACAAATCCTGCAGTCTTCCTGTCACCACAATCAATAATCACACAGTGTGCTGCTATTTTAAGAATAACTGTATCATGTTTAGTTATGTTACATTTCATGATGTCTGTCCCACTGTGACGCTCACATTTATAACATACAAATGATGCGTGACCTTATTAAGATTTACAGCAGTGCTCCCAAAAGACGCTTAATGATAGTACTAATATCTCTAATCAGTTGCCGAAGCCCAGCTAAAGTGTTGTGAATCCCTGGAGAGCAACAAAAATACTCGACGCATGAAGACATGAAGGAATCGTGGTGGGGGGTTTTGGTGCAAGGTCTCATTGAGGGGTCAGATGGAAATGCAATGGTGTTTGTAATTAATCTTCAGGTGGGCAGAGAGGTGGAGTCTTGTGCTTCCCCAGAAGATGCTTCACCCTCACGGCCCCCCGGGCGATCCTTCATTCTTATTTATGAGTCTCTGCCCTGCCGCGGCACACGACACATCCGTTCCTCAAGGTTGGAGAGGAGACGCGGTTCATTCCAACATGCATTTGTACTCTGGATACGAGGAGAACCACCCGCCACCGCATTACTAAAGCAATAACTGAAAGAAGAGGCTGGAATTAAAGGCCAACTGGGGTCTCTTAATTCAGACCCCTCGGGGGACAGAAATTCAACTCTACATTATAGATGACCTTACAGAAAAATGACCTTAAGATCTAGACTGGCACACAACAGAAGACATATAGCAGACGTTGATTTCTTTCATGCCTGTGAATTATAGTTATGGTCATTGCTCTCAACAGTACCATGGTTGATCATTTGATGATTCATTGGATTATTGAAGGTAAAAACACACTTTGAATTTGGAAATATAAACATGATATTCCCTTTAGTACTGAATGAGTCTGTGATAAAGCGAACACCACCAGTTCGCTTTGAGACGTGGGTATGTCCCAAAATACCACAATAACGATGGCCCAAACCGTAAGAGTACTTTCGTACAAGGTGAAGTTTATTTACAGTGTATGAGAAGATAACCAAAAGTGATATATTTATATTTACAAGTGCAGACAAAAAAAACCAAAATACCAAATAAATAAACAAAAAGGCAAAATAATGATGAAAACGTATACACAAGCAAATATCAACAATATATCAAACAACTTTTCTCCACTTCCACTCACTTTGGTCGACTTGGTAAACAAGTGCTTTGGATGAGTCTGGCCTCTCTCTTTATAGGCCAGACTCCTCCCCTAAATCGGGAGCTTAATTCACAGGTAAGTATAAATTAATTAAAACCCTCCTTCATCTTCAAGGATTTTAAATACACATATTCATTTAAACATAAAAATAACATTTATCTTTTAAAAGCTAAATACACATATTAATACATAAATCAAACGCAATAAACACTTAACATTAACATACAAAAAATAACAATACCCCTTTAACAAAATAAATGGACTCGCCAACCTTCGGGTGTACTGCGCCGGCGCGGCGCACTTTGATGACGTCATAAGCGCGCGCCGCTCGATCGCTCAGGTTTGCCGGCACAGCGTGTCAGTCCGAAGGCAGCTAACCAAAACAAACAAACAAAACAGCGTGGGTGCAAAGACAATGTATGTGTATGAAGGGTCCAAGTTTTGGATGCTAACAGAGGGGAAGAGTGGTGTGAAAACATGTCCATGTGCCATCAGAGTGTGCGTGCACTCACAGCTTCGACAGCCGGGGAAACGGGATGGATTATGAGAGGTAGGTGAATGCGATGTGTGTATGTGTGTGTGTGTGTGGTTGCCAGTAATGATTACCCAGAGGGGAGGGCTAGTTCTCCTCCATCACATTATCCCCCCCCTCTCTAAGCCGCGCACTGGCCGGGAACCGAGACAGGTAGTCGGCGACCACGTTCTGCTTTCCAGGACGATGCCGCACCTTGAAATTATAGGGCTGTAGGCTGAGGTACCATCTTGTGACCCTGGAGTTTCGGTCCTTCATGGAGTGTATCCACGTTAATGCCCTGTGGTCTGTCTCCAAGTCAAACTCCCGTCCCAAGAGGTAATATCGGAGACTTTCTAGGGCCCACTTGATGGCGAGGCATTCCTTCTCCACTGCAGAGTAACGTGTCTCTCGTGGCAGCAGTTTCCGGCTGAGGTAGGTGACAGGCCTTTCTTCTCCTGTTGCTCCCTGTAACAGAACTGCCCCCAGGCCTGTCGCCGAGGCATCCACCTGTACGAGGAATCGCTGGGTAAAGTCTGGACTTTGCAGCACAGGATCAGCACATATCCTCTCCTTCAACTTGATGAAGGCATTTTCGCAGTCCTCCGTCCAAGGAATTGGATTCTTGATCCCTTTTGCAAGCAGGTTTGTGAGTGGCACTGCTAGAGTGGCGAAGTCTGATACAAATCTTCGGTACCAGCCGATCAGTCCCAAGAAAGACCTCACCTCCTTCTTCGTCGTGGGTCTGGGGCTCCTCCTTATGGCTTCCACTTTGTCAACCTGAGGACGCAGCTGTCCATTTCCTAGGTGGTATCCCAAGTATCTTGCTTCCTGCCTTGCCCACTCACACTTGTCCACATTTAGGGTCAATCCTGCATTCTGGATCTTCTGTAGGGTGCTCTTTAAATGTTGCAGATGCTCACCCCAGGAGTTGCTGTAGATGACCACATCATCCAAATAAGCAGCAGACCAACCTTCACAGCCTTGTAGCACTTGGTCCATCAGCCTCTGAAAGGTCGCTGGGGCCCCATGAAGGCCAAATGGTAAAACCGTGAATTGGTGCAGCCCAAGTGGTGTCCTAAAAGCGGTGTACGGTCGTGATGCTGGGTCTAGGGGTACCTGCCAGTATCCCTTGCAGAGATCCAAGGTTGTAAAATGCAGACGGAAGAGGAAAGAGAGGCTAAATGACACATCTCTGTCCAGAGGATCTAAAAACTGGAAGATCTCTGCCTCACAGACCTTGAAGGCAACGTAGTCCCAGTTAATCTTAGTCACCTCAGATTGAGACATCAGTCCTGACTCATGAATCACCAGCTGTGACTGCTGTGATGCTCAACTCCTCTTTAAATGACTTTGAGAAACTTTTCATGCAGGCACACATCTCACAGGGACTTTTATACACACGCTTATATTTTTAGGACCATGTAGGGACTTAAAATGAAGAAACTATGAGCATTATTGATGCACATTTACAAATTACATACTGTATAGACCACAGTGCTAAGAAAAATTACCACAGAAAGGTCATTTGTAATAAAATATATATATATTTTAGGGCTGTCAAAAGATTCATTGCGATTAATCGCATAAAAAAGTAAAGTTTTTTGCGCATAAATATATTTGTGTGTGTACAGTGTGTAATTATCATCTATATATAAATACACACATACATGTATACATTTAAGAAAAAAATTGTTTATGTATTTTTTTATTTATATTTCATATAAAATATAGTAAAATCTAAATAAATATTTATGTTCATGTAAATGTTTCTTAAAGACATATATGCATGTGTATGTATTTTTATATATATATATATATATATATATATATATATATATATATATATATACACACACAAAATAATTACAGTGCATACATATATTATGCAAAAACAAACTTTTATTTTGTATGCGATTAATCGCGATTAATCTTTTTACAGCCGCGGTTAATACATATATATATATATATATATATATATATATATATATATATATATATATATATATATATATATATATATATATATAAATAAATATAAATAAATATAAAGAATGTGTTTCACCAACAGCCGATCCTACCATGTGTCTGCAAAAGAGGCCTCTTTCTACCCGTGTTGGTTCTTAATGTGCTTTTATGTTTTCATATGTCTGCTTTTCTGTTGTGTCTTTAATTTTGTAAACTCTTATTTTGAAATTCTGTTTCTTTGTCATTGTTAAGATTTGTGACTTGTCAAAAATTCAAAAATAATCTTTTTATATTTCTAGTCAACACATTTGCACTTCAAAATTCATAAAACGTGTATTCATCTGTGAAAATTAACTTGTTGGACAAAATGTGTAAGTAGCTGCGTTTCCATTAGCCTTTAAATTGCACTTGACATTGCAAATTTAAAAAATACGGCCAGTAAAAACATGGACATTTACGTGTTTCCATTAGCTATATTTTCAATTCGCAATGTCAATTTGCACAAATGCTCCTGAAAACGCAGTAAGTGTCTTATACTTTTATTAAACCCAGAGCTTATTTTTTGCGAATACCTTAAGTCTTTGTGAAAAATGAATGGGCTTTTTTTGTGAGGGATCCAGTGTACCGCTAACTTCTGGGTTGGCCTACAAATGACGTCATCCCTCCTGCACTGCACTCTATTGTTGTGTATAGACTAATGACTGGTGAGTCTTGGTCCTCATCTTCTCTTTAGTTCATGCATTTGCTTGATTTGTGTTTAAAAAATATACCTGCAGATGTTTCTCATGACAGATATGTAACATACCATAATCTCTTTTCCTGAAGAAGACCTTTGTAAATGCTGTACTGAAAGATGTCATACTTTATGTCAGACATTTACAGTGTGCTGCCATCTATGATTTAGACAGAGATATTAAGAGGTGAAAAAGGTTTGGCTAACAAGTTTATTTCTGTGCTAAAAATAGGTTAAATAAAGGGAATTTTTTTTGTTTTATCTTGGAGATGCACCATTAGACCGCCGAGGACTTTGCATGTCTTATCCTTCACAAACACATATTAGGAGGTCAATTATGCCTAAAAATACAACAATTGGTTTCCAACAGATTCAAGCATTTTCATGGGCAATAGTATTATACCTTAAGATCCAGGCTGAGATTTGTCTGGATTTCATCTGTGTCTATTTCACAATCAAGTATTCCATGTATAGTTGCCTAACCTCTCCTTAACCTTTTTCA
This sequence comes from Paramisgurnus dabryanus, assembly GCF_030506205.2. Lineage (NCBI taxonomy): Eukaryota > Metazoa > Chordata > Actinopteri > Cypriniformes > Cobitidae > Paramisgurnus > Paramisgurnus dabryanus. The sequence goes on along the minus strand of NC_133353.1, from coordinate 36,381,820 downwards.
TCTCTTTTTCTCCATTTCCTCTTCATTGTTTCCTTTTCCCATTTGGCTTAAGTATAAGAGATTCCATACATAATTTCCCCGTATCTCCCCAGGATTCGCTCAATGAATCCTCTGCACTACATTTTCCCGTGCCATCTCTCCTCCTCTTCCCGAACACATTTCACACCTCAGAGATAAACGAGCCCATCCTCTGCATCATACAATAAAATATACAATAATTCATTATATCCATTTAACATTATTTTTATTGACAGAAAAGTTGTTTTTACCCAGTTCAGAGATAGGTATTCAGTGTGTGCATGTATGGTATGCATTTAACAATGAAGTTAACATCAAACACCAGGTCCAGTAACTTCTGTCTGTGTACAGTGAGCATTAATGCACTTCATTGTCATCATATAATATTATAACATGAGAACACTGCACACACTGTACATACAGATACAGTACACCTGCCCAACACATGATTGTTTCCTCCTGATGTATGTCACATGACAACACACACGACACACACACTGACATGAGATGATAAAGAGCTGAAGCTAAAGTCACTGAGCCGTGGTCTCTGAATGATGTCTGAATCTCCGGCACCGTTGGGTGCAGGTATCACAATGATGTTGATCACTTAAAGATGTTCCCGTGTTTGTGCAAATAAACAAATATAAGCATTCAGTGATGATATTTTATAAATGTTAGAAATACACAGTACAAGAAAATTAAATCTGCTATACCTTTACTTTACAGTATATGGTTTGGCTTTAAATACCCAGCGGTTAAACCTACTTACATCAATCTGTAGCTGCTGTCACGTTAAAAAACTCCTAATATGTCCTATATAGGTAAAGATACAGTATGTATACATTTGGTACCAATATGTACCTCTTAGGTACTGATATAAACATTTTTTGAAAAGTTACTGCCCCGGTAACAGCTAGGGACTGTTTTTTCCAACTGTGTAGCTCTAATATTACAAATAGAAGATGAATGACATGTTAGAAAATTAATTTACTCACAACATCAAGAGCTACACAAACAATTCCTGTTTAATGTTTGTATATGTTGATTTGTTTATTAAAGATCCATTGGGCCTGGTTGTGATTCAGCAATGAGAGGTGACTGCTCATGACACACTGACACAAGACGTTCAACAGAGGAGAAACGGTTCTGTAAGCGGACACATCGTGCTGTGTGGGTGAATAAATGATGAACTGTAGGCGGTTCTGTTGTCCCAACCTGCTGAGCTCAACAGCTCTGAACTGTGTTTGTGTGTTTATTAATAATAATTATTACATAAATATTAATATATGCAGTGTATTCAGCAGTTTATTTACATTTCTTTTCCATCCACAATAATTATCCTGACACCACTGAAGTCAACATAAATCCCATTTGCAACCCATTTGGATCATCAATCCAATTTTATTTCAAGAAATGTTAACTTCTATAAAGATGAATAGAGAAGTTTAGTGTCTACAGTCAGTGCATTATAGGATTCATGTGAAAGTCTGAGCCACAGAGAACCACAGAGACAACACAAATGGATCACAGTCTTCCTCTTTTAGTAGCTTATTGTATAAACAATAAAAATACATAACAATTATATAACCAAATATGTGTGTATGCTAACAGTGTTGACACAGGGTCAGTTTTCTAGTTCAGGATCTTCTGTCAGCGCTGTGGTCTCACTGTCTGCTGACATTTTCACAAGATGTGCTCTTGCCCGGCATTCGGTCCTCATCAGCATCTACATCTGACACCAGACCTGTCTCTCCTCTCATCCTCAAACCTCTGATCATCACTGACCTCTCACAAACACTTCACTGCTCAACACATCCACCTGTCTTCATGCCATTTGTTTGTGAAAGCAAAAATGACACAAGGAATAATTGATGACGGGCCATTGAATTATTGGAAAATAACGCACACCCAAGATGGTAATGCGGCACAATGTGAAGTAGAGGTGTGCATTATTTTCAAATAATTCAACGGCCCATCGTTGTGATATGGTGATTATTTTTAAGACATTTGACAGGCCAGGTGTGTATTGAAAAATAATGCATACCTGTGGAACATTTCTCAACCAATCAGAATAAAGCATTCAACAGACCTGTGGTATAATCTAGTGCTGGGCCGTTGTTTGTTTGTTTTGTGTTAAGTTTAGATATGTTGTTAGTCGGGTTGTGGTCTTGGCTGGATTGGCCGGACGTGCAGCGATGTGACTGCACTTCTTTTGTTTTTCTGTTCATTCATTCAGACCTTTAGCTTACAGTCCTCTTCCATGCATTCTTCATTACTGATGTTCATATACTGACTGATGATTGTTTGGTTATTTTTTGTAAATTATATTATTTTGTTAAATAAAAAGTTTTTTCTATGTGCTCTCGTTTATGTTAAAATTTCAAGCTGGTTGTAACAAAAAAATATACACTTATATGCACATAGAAAGAAACTTATTTTTACATTTTCTTTTTTATATATTGTTTTCTCATTTCTGTGTAAAGCACTTTGAATGACCTCTGTGTATGAAATGTGCTATACAAATAAACTTGCCTTGCCTTGCCTTGCCCATTAAAAATACAATTAAATAAGAGTAAGTTTATTCCTCAAAACCAGGGGTGCACAAACTTTTTCTGTGGGCCGAAAGTAAATGTTGATGTGTTATATTCAAATTAAAGTTGCCCTGATTCTCCTCATTTATAATTTTCTAATATTTAAAAAACATTACCCTGTTTATTCATAACTAATGCTGTTTTATTTTCAAAGGTAACTGTTGTAAATTTTTAATTTCCTTGTGTGCCACTGCCTCCAACTCGCCATTAAAAGCTTATAGTGCCCATCAAAAAAATACATCAAAAATACATCAAAAAAATATTCACTTTAATTTCTTGCATTTAATTTAAATGTTTGTAATTTCCAAATAAAAAAAATGTACATTAAAATGATTAATTAGATATAAACATCTGCATCAATGATGTTTATCCTTTTTCCTTATCTCACGTGGCATGATGAGACACATTAAAGGTCATTGTGGGCCAACTTTGATCAGCAGGTGTCATCACAAACTGACATACTGCAGTGTACATTAAAACTAGCTGAGGTTTGTTCAATCAAAGTCCCTTAAAGAAAGTCTTTGCTTACAGCTGTCAACTTTTGGGCAGCCATTTCACTCGTACATGCCCAAGTCTTATCTATCTGAATGAAATCACTGGCTAAGGTAACAATAAAAATACCATGCATGGACTCTTTTTAAGGTCACACATTCATATAAGTTCATACAACACTGATGATGATGATGATGAAGAATTTCAAACTTGTACTGTGTTTTACCACCATCACTTTTATCAGTCAATGCTGGCGCAGAGGTCTCAACACTGTCTCCTGGAGGGCCATAGTTTATTTTTAGCCCTCTTCAAAACACATCTGTTGTAATTGTGCAGGTATTCCTGAAGGTCTTGGTTTGATGGTTCACATTGTGCTGTAAATTGGAGTTGGAAAGAAAGCCAGTAGGCAGGTGGCCCTTCAGCAGCACCGTTCACACCTGTGCATCCAGACATGAAACTATCTGCTGACACCAAAAATAAACCTAGATCACAACTTCCAACTGCAGTATGAACAAAGCTTTACAACTGCACATTAGTGTGAAATAATGCTCAATAATCCTCAAGTCTCATATGACATAGACACAGAGAGAGAAAGAGAGAGAGAGGTGTAGTTTTCTCTGGAGGGGTTAATGTTAAGGCAGGTGAGAGTTCAGGTTTAATGTGTCAAGCAAATGTTTCCAGAATAGTATCCAACAGAATAACAAGGTGTTCTGGGAGAGAGAGGAGTTTACAGTCCCGCATAAGACAAATAAACTTCTTGAATGAACGAGCTGCTAACGTCTGGACACTTGTTCTGTTATATTTGACCTTTTTTGCATGCATTGCACAGAATATATGTATTGACTATCATAGAGAGAGAGAGAGAGAGAGAGAGAGAGAGAGAGAGAGAGAGAGAGAGAGAGAGAGAGAGAGAGAGAGAGAGAGAGAGAGAAATCAATAGCTTTTACATGATGCACAACAAGCAGATTCTGTCCTGTTCTAGGGTCAGACGTGAAGAATCATCTCCTGATCTCTTGTATGTCATTCATAGGCAGCTGAGGTCGAGGCGGCTTTGCAGTTTGACAGTGAATGATGATCTGTGACACTGTTGAACAGGCAGATGCTGTACACTTTAGATGAACATTAATGTAAATCCTATATTTCGTAAAAAAAAAAAAATTTCCAGAGGTCAGATTTCTGTGCTAGACAGTGGTGTTAAAGGGGTAGTTCTCCAAAAAAATGAAAATTATATCATTTTTTTACCCTTAAGTATTTTTAAAAATGTTATTAACCAAACAGATCTGGGGCACCGTTTACTTCCATAGTATTATTTTTCCCTGCTGTGGAAGTCAATGGTGCCCCAGATCTGCTTGGTTGTAAAAATTATTTTAAAATATTTCCATTTTGTTTAGCAGAAGTCATTTATTAGTTTGGAACAATTTGAGGGTGAGTACATGATGGCATCATTTTAGTTTTTCTCTCTCTTTAACAAAAGCAAATTGACGTATACAGTATGCACGCATATAGATGGTTTCAGCAGTAACAACATAAACAAACGGCTTTCATGAAACAAACGTAACTTCCGGTAAATGTGCATAAAGAATCAATAACAACAGTGTCATTTTAGAGTAGTTTATTTCGGTTAACAAGCTAAATAAATAAGTAGATTAACTTCAAATCATAGCTGAAGCATATCAAAAACTACACTGAGCTTACGTTACTATGAAAAATGTGTCTTATATAATGTATGCAATCTTAACTACAAGCTGTCAAACCTCCTTTAACATAGATCCATGATCTGGATCTTCCCTCGTCTTTAGGAAACCAAAACATTAGTTATTTTTGACGAGGTATTTGTCCACATTTTAGTTTAGCCACTAGTAGGCCATTAAACAAACACAGACTGGAAGTTAAAGGGGGACGTGAAAATCTGACTTCTTCCATGTTTAAGTGCTGAAATTGGGTCCCCAGTGCTTCTATTAACCTAAAAATGTGAAAAAGATCAACCCAGTAACTTAGTTTTGGTAAACCATTCTCTGAAAAATTAGGTAATTAAAATTTGGCTCCTCTTATGATGTCAGAAGGGGATCTTATTATAATAATACCACCCCTTAATCTGCACTATCCAACCACAGCACTGACATTTAGTGCAGATATCAACTCATTTGCATGTTAAAGGACACACCTACAAACACCTACCACCAACCTACAGTGGCAATTTTAACGTTATAATAAATTATCTGTGAGCTATTTTGAGCTAAAACTTCACATACATACACTGGGGACACCAAAGATTTGTTTTACAACTTTAAGTCCCTTTAAGTCCAGATGTGTAACCGCGACAACGCATGTGCGACCAATGAAATGGTCTATACAGTAGCACATACGTGTTTCTATCCATGTACAGTACTGTATGTGTGTGCAATAACCTGTGAAGGCCATAACATCACAGTATATAATTAAGACTGAGCAAGGTTGACAGGGATCCATAAGTTAAATTGGTGGAAAATAAGGGGTTAATAACTCATGAGAGGGTTTGACAGGATTCTTCCTTACGTTATATGAAGATCTCAGTGAAACTGTAAACATTGCTCTTCACTTTTCTTGACTGCATATTTAACTAAATTGTTTTAGATATTTACTGAAACTGTACAGGATTACTACATGCAGACCTTCACCTTGACATAAGAAGAAGTAAATAGTATAAGTCAGTCAGTAATATCATGTGGTTGTCAATCTCATACATAGCTGAGTGTGCACATATTTGTGATGCCCGCCTAAAACATTAAGAGCAGTAAAACATCGCATCAGCTCCAAAGATTGAAAAAAAATCTTACATCATGTGAAGGTTAAATAAAAGAAAACATCTGAACAACTGAATGTTCATCTTTTCTTCAAGATCAGACTGAAGCCAAAAGCAGCGCTGCTCTATGATGATCATATTGTGAATCATGAAGTACTGCTGTCACTCAGGATTTTCTGTGAGATGTGACAGGACAAGAATAAGAGGACAAAAACCAAGACCTGACGGGTTCAGACTCATTCACCTAACCAGGGGCGTAGCCGGCATCTTAAAAGTGAGGGGCACAGAGACATAACTGATAAAAATAATTGGGACATTTTTCAGACACTTCTACTTGACCTTAAGTATTTTTTTAATTCAAGATGAATTTGTTCTGCAAATAAACTTTAAAGTTGAAGGTGTCTGAATACATTTTGGTTGGACTGTATATATGTTTATCAGGTTGGTCTGTAGAAATCTAATCAAATTTAAAATAAAACTGCATGCATTGCCTTATACTGTATAGTTGAATTTCTGAGTTGGTTGTGTAAGTCCCAAAATCCAACTTTATGTTATTTTAATCACTGTCTTCTAGTCTAAAACAGCAGCATTCTGAAACATGAACCGTTAGCTTCCGTGGATTTTTGCGTACAAACACTGAATGATCAAATCTGTGCGTACACACACTTTATATGAATGAGACCCCAGAAGTGAGCATCAGTGAACAATGTTTGGAGGTTTTATCTTCAACAGACAGATTCTCTATAAATCACACAGACACAGTAAAGCATTAAAGCTGGTTTCTCAGAGTTTATTCACACACTTCTGTGGTCCAGACCTGACATGTGTACATCAGCAGATCTCATCCTTTATTCTGAGACTCTCTGAGCTGAGCTGACTCATGTCGTGTATCACTGTTCATATAAATATTCATCTATACAATTTGAGATCAAACACACACACACACACAATATCTCAACAGAAGTCATCCAGTCACAAACAATTCAATTCCCTCAACTGAAACCTTATTAAATCCTATGATTCAGATTCATTAGATTTGTAATAAGAAGCAGATTAGATGGATTAGTAATAAACAACAAAAGCATTTGCCACAAATTGAGTTTGCCATTTGATCTGTAATGTAAAGCTATTATATCAGGAAATGATGCATACGTTTGATTGTATGGATGAAAAAAGCCTGTTTGACCGAGAGAAATAGACTGAGATTAAGAAGGCTCTGAGATATCTGAGACACGGATTGAAGATTTAACAAGGGTCATCGCCTCACATATTTCTCTCTTTTATGAACGCATGCAGGGAAATAAAAACCTTGTGACTTAATTTCCGAGCCCATCAATGACTTATTAAGAGCTTTTAATGCTATAATTAATGAATGTTGGTCCTTTTGACCTTGTTCACAGGACACATTCAATGCTCTTCAATGAGAAGTCATTTGATCTCAGACTAAAGCCAGCAAGCAATAGCTGTCCTTTCACCATCTGGTTATCCGATACAGTCCAGCTATGAGTAACCCATTTCTAGCCAAAACAAACTCAAATTGTTGTTTTTGCCAAAATAACTTGTGTCTGATATTTCAACAGAGATTACAAGCTGTTTGCTTTCATTTATTTATTTTATTTCATTTATTTATTTTTAGGCTATGGTTAGACATCTATAAGATTTTCACTGACAACCCACATTTTGTTTTAGACAAGACATCTGTTGTCTATTACAGAACAGAAACCTGCATTAGCCCGCTGTCATGAGTACTTTATCTGTGTTTGAGTGATACTAGAACGCTCAAATGAAGTGTTTCTCATACAGCAAATAAATATATTTTTAAAGATATTTCAAAATATACAAAAATAGGTTTACAAAAAATATATTTATATATTACATTTTTTTCACCAATATATTTTTCAACCATTTTTTATATATTTTTAAATATATTTTACAAAAAATATTTTAAGCATTTAAAATACATATTTAGCCCTCCATATTGCAAAAAGGAAAAATATTCACGTCCCATTGCATGAAAAACTTTGTTTATTACAATAACAGGTTCGAAAAGGTTTAAATAAAAAATATTTTACTTTAAAGATATACTTTATAAAATTAACTTGTCATTAGCATTTAAAATATATTTTGGCCAAAAATACATTTCTTGCCAGACTGTAAAAATATTTTGCTGCCTTAAATTTTTTTGTTAAATCAACTCAGATTTATGATTCATGTCAACTTACTGTAATTTATCTTCACAAGAGATGAGTTGTTACAACTTATAAAATGAAGTTGACTTTTTTAGCCTGTAGTTATAACAACTCACCTCTAGTCAAGATAAATAATAATAAGTTGAAATGACTTTTAAATCTGAGTTTATTCAACAAAAAATGTTAAGGCAGCAAAGTATTTTTTACAGTGCATATGTATTTAAAAATATATGTTGATATATGTTTTCAATTTCAAAAATATATTTATTTGAGCTTTGTTTCTACAAAATCTATGTAGCATATATTTAAAACATATTTTTGTTTTTTTTTCCGTATCTAGGAGTGGACTGATGTGCTAAACAAAATCTTTCAATAGTGTTGCATACGGTTCTTTACAGTTATTTTGTCTTTAGTCCACAACATCCTGATGTGAGTTTTGTTATAACGTTGCTTTATATTGCAATGATCATTCATTCAATCAGATCTGTGGATCTGTTGACTTTCAGACAGCGTCTCTTTCTCTACATGTGTTCGCCTCACTTAGGCCGCTATCGATCACATCCAGAGTTTCCTCCAAAGCTGCAGATCCTCTCAAGGTCCCACCCGTCACACCAGCTGACTGTATCGATTTCCATCCGTGATGAGCGACCATTAGCATCTTAGAAAATGCTGAGCAGAGAAGCGTTCGCCTTTTCTCTCATACCTGCAGCGCTCCGGATAACCGTCAGGTCATCACTCGTACGTTCTTTCATAAAAGATTTACAAATGTCATGATGGAGGCCTTATATATTTCCATCTGCACATGCGTGAGAGTCAGAGCTGTTCACATAAAGTCATAACCCTTAATGATGAATCAGGACAGGGAAACACCGTCAGCATTAACCCAACAACCGCTCGCCATCTCTCTGTCTCCTGAATAATTCACAGGCAGTAACGTTCACGTCTGCTACACTCTCTCTGTGTCTTAATGTGCACATTACACCAGTCCAGCTAAAGCAATAAAGCTTGATTCTGTCTCCACACAATCCTCCATGAATAAAATACACAGCAAAAGCCAAACACAACCTACAGCATTCTAGCAACCATCCACAGGACTAAAGATACCGCATAGCAACCACATAGCAACACCAAAAATTAACCATGGTTTAATTATACTCAAAGTGAAATGTGCAATTCCTTTTTAACCACTGAAATGTATCGTATGGTCACGCACTTCATGTTTATTCTGCACCAGAGTAGGGTTTCTTTGCAAGCATTTGAAAATGTCTATTATAAAATGTATTCAGTTGCACAACAGTAATACATATAATCATGTATTCCTCTACACAACACTTTTCCATATCTACATATAATCAAGTATCCAGGTCACGTGAATGATCGTGTAATAACCACATGCATGCACATTTCCAGGTGTTTGAATTATAAACTAACACATACACTGCAAATTTATCTTTATCCAAATTTATGGGTTTTATAAAGGAGGAGGCAGGCAGATATATTTTACAGACATCCCCATAAGAAACAATTACCGTCCGGATAGGGCTTTGGATTGCTTTGAATAAAAGCAAAATGTAAAAAATGTTAAAGGTGACATAGAAAGGGTATTTATTCTTGTTCTGTGATGTGACATGTAGACAACTAAATTTTGGTTGGGTCAGTAATGCCTTAGAAGCGTCCTAAAAACTTCTCTCAGAAAGCTATATTAGGGTGGGGGATTTTTGCACCAATTTGGCGTCCCTTCGTGCTTAACTGGAAACCTCATTATGAAATGCAAGCACTTGATGCTGATTGGCTGCCTTTGCTGACAAAATGTTTCAGAGAGAAGAGCACACCTCGGAACGAGACTCAACATTTCGCTTTGAACTTCATAAACACTGCTGCAATTTACTTCCTGTTGGAAGCGAGATGCTGAATGTATGCAAATTATTTTGAAGGGGAGAGAATTTAATGAGCGTGCGAGGGAGTGAGATGCATTTTACATAAAATGTATCTGTTGTTCAGATTGGGCCATTGTCTGGTGGACATTTCTATGAAACTAAGATGTTCAGAATGTCTAGCACTTTTCGTATGTTCATGATGAATGTGGGTAGACTACCGTTAATCAACTAATGGTGCATTCACACCAGCCGCGTTTGAGTCGGGTCTAGTTTGCTGCTTGAACATTTTGAGTTTACTCGCTTCATTCGCGTGTGAAATTCTAGTCATCGAGACTTTTACTTTTTTCTTATTGGCTATTGTAGCTGTCATGTCGGAGGCAACCAAAAGAGTCATAAATATCAAACTGGTTTGACTGGGATCAGGGAGGCTTCAATGCATTCAGGAGCAGCAAAATAATTATAATGACACCACACATTGGACACCACTGCTGTAGTAAAACACTGATCGGGTCACGCACCCTTTCAATCGCTGAGGGTGCAAATCAGACTTAAAATCTTCACGTGTGTGGTCAGCCTTATTAGCACTGCATCAGTTAAGATTCATCAGAGCTTTGGTCTCTTCAGACTCCACATAAAGGTTCTTAAAAGCAGTTTTGGTTCCTTAAAGAACCATTTCTTTCTTTTCTTTTTATAATCTGAGGAACCTTTTGTGAAACTTGATTTCTTTTCTTAGTTTTTGTTGCATTTTTATTCTTTTATTTGAACTGTACAAGTTTGGTCTAGATAAACTAATTACAACATGGTCATATATTCACTCACACACAGAGAGAGAGAGAGAGAGAGAGAGAGAGAGAGATCAGAGCTGCACTGCAGTGGTTTCTTAAACAGCAGGCAAAAGAAAACTGATGAAGAAGATCTCATTTAAGATCTGTGTTTATATTTACTAACCTGATCTAGTAAAGAAATATATAAGAGAATATTGATAGCAGTGCTCACATTTATAATGATCAGTCATTTGTGAAGAGAAAACACCACTTAAGGGTCAGACATACGATTGATCGCACATTCACTGAATTATGATGGTGACAAACTAACAATCAACCACTGGTTATTATAACCTGACTGAATCTTTCATTCTCTTAAATATATAAAGTGTGTTGTCTTTGTGATACTAGCAGCACCAAACAAACGCACAAAAATCAATGAAATGTTAAAAAACAAAGATGGAAATGTAACTATAAATGCAAACATATTGTACTGTATGGCATTAAATGGCTCGTTGGTACAGTGGTGAGAAAAGATTATTTTTATAAACCCATGGAAAAATACCATATCATTTTAAAGATCACGTAAATTGATCTCAGTCAATCATTTTATTAGCAGTCAGGGTTTATTTTATTCTCAGATTGAACTGTATAGTGTTCAGTGATGTACAATACTGTCACGCCATTGGTTGAGACAGTTGACCTGTCAAACCACTCACAGGAAGAAGACAGATGGACCGACAGACAGACAGCATCTCATCTTTATCAGATTTGATCTCAGGTTACAGCTGTTTTCCCCTCATGTTTTAGTCATCATGTCTCTGTTCAGTTATTAGCCTAATCTCAATTGTTTTCAAATGAAAGACTATTAAGGAATCTTTAAATAAATCTACATAGCTCATTGTTCCAGATGTTAATGCTGTTATACGTTAATCGTTTTTATTGTATTAGGGAACAGCTTTTCCATATAGGACAGATCCCAATTTTAAGTAAGCATCACTGAGCCCTAATCACTTTGAAGTGAACATTATTAGCTGTGTAAAGACATAGATCAATGTATTTATTATTCATTATGTTATTACAATACAAATATGTGACCCTAACACAGCTAAAATCTTTTTTTTGTGTGATTTATTGTTTTCAACATAAAATCATCATGTGTAACATAAAAAACATTTTGGTGAAAATATAACGTTGACTTTTTAATATTGACTGCGTAAGATGATCATGTCTAAGACTGAAATCAATGCGTGAAATCACACTTTGATGCTCATAATCTCATCATTAGATTAGTCTGGATTTCACAGACAGGGTCATGTATCAGTTTTGGTTAAACCTAGCATCTGTGTTGTTTTTTGCTTTACTATCAGTCTGTGTTGCATCTCAAAGTGTACATATTTTAATGG